>NW_010416819.1:1644-16038 GCF_000710305.1 Buceros rhinoceros silvestris | reverse complement strand
AGAGTCTCTTTTTGCCAAAGGTTGCTCTTTGGCTCAGTGATATAACCAAGATTTATAAGTGGATGACCATGAACAAAGGAGGCCAAACAAGCCATTATTTCTCTTCTCAATTAATTCCCACATATCTATTGAAATGACAACCTAAGGCATGCCCCTGTGAGGTGTTTACTTAGATATTCTGTCAAAAAAAAACCTGTTACTGAAAAAGTTTTTTGCCAATGCTACCTTGAAAAATGTCTCTAGTATCAATAAAAAAATAATAAAACTTGTGGTTCCAAGCTGCTTGGGAAAAAACACTTGTGTTCATTCCTTTCTCTTCTTATTAGCAGTTGAAAGATAGGATTTAGGACTCTGCTTTCTGTCTCTTCCAACTTCTCTTCAAAACTTCTTTGGACTTTATTTCTGTTCTCCACAAGGATTTTGAACTTTTTCTTTCCTAAGAATCAAAAAATCAGAGTGAAGAAAAGAAGCAGGAGTTTATTGTATTGCTAGGCAGGACAAAGAGGGACTATCAGGCTGAAAGGGAGTAACTCATGGCTTGCCACCTAATTGGTGGCTGGTAAAAAGCAGAGCACATGAGGGGTCAATAGTGAGGCCAATGTTGTTCAATATCTTCATTGACAACCTGGATGATGAGACAGAGTACATCCTCAGCAAATTTTAAAGTGCTAATGGATTAGGCAGTAGTGGACATGCCCAATGCCAGGGCTTCCAGACAAAGAAACCTTGAGACCTTGAAAAATGAATCAAAAGAAACACCATCTGGATCAATAAGGAGAAGGTCAAAGGTCTGCACCTAGGTTGGGATAATCCCATGTAGCAGCACCACATGGGAACTTACCAGCTACAAGTGCCATGCAGAAAAGGCCTCGGGGCAGAAGACACAACAAAAATGAGCCAGCACTTGCAAAAGAAGGCAGGCTGCCTATCAGCTGCACCAGGAGCAATGTAGCCAGGAGATCAAACGAAGTGTTTATTCTCCTCTTCTCATCAGTGGTGAAGGTGCATCTGAAAGAATGTCCATCTGCTCCCTTCCCAGTTCAACAGGGATGTTAAGAAATTGGAAAGGGTTCTAAAGAGGGCTTCCAGGATGGTCACCGGCCCAAGCATATGACCTAGAAGGAGACAGTGAGGTTTTTTAGTCCAGCAAAGGAGAGGTTAAGGAGTGATCTAGTAGAAAACTACCACTGTTTGTCGTATTGGCAGACAATACAACAAGGGCCAGTGACCACAAATTGCAAATCAAGAAGTCCAAGTTATACATTAGGGGGAAGAAGCTCACTATGAGCCACTAAGGTCTGTATTTCAAAGCAACATTTAGAGAAATGTAACACATTCTTATTCTTGAAAATTCTCCTGGGAGCGACACAGAGTAAAAAGTAGGACTGAAGGGGCAGGGGTACCAAGGGAGCAAAGGTTCAGAGTGTGTGATTAGAAACAATGGAAATCTCTAGGATAAGACATAGGGGAACAGAAGCCTAGGAAAAAAAAAGGTAAAAGATAAGAAGAGAAGCCAGATAGAAGATTTGGAACTGCTGATGGAGGCAGATGGAGGGAAACCTCTGGAGGTTCCTCATGATCATGAGGACTCAGAGTAGTATAAGCAGCATAAAAGAGAAAGACAGGACTTTCTGTGCTGGGAAACAGGATTATAATGAGGAGGCAGGTTAAGGGTGAGAGAAAAAAAAATCAGGTCAAGCAGAGCAGAAAGGTAAGTGGCAACTACATTTGGCGGTAATTAGGCAAAAGATTTTCTACCTTAAAGGACACATTTCCCCACAGAGCCCTAAGGAGACTTCAGGATTCCCAAGTTTCACTAATCTGCTGTAGGCAAGGATTTGTGTGAAGTAAAGTATCTAACTTGGAGAGTGACAACCTGCGGGTGATTTCCAGAGGACCGGCTGGTTTAAGAGACTGCCTGGCATAAAGAGAAACTTTCTACGGCAAGACACAGATGGAAGCTAATGCTTAAAGACAGGATTAGTTTGTTCACCTTAAATGCTACTGTGGTCATGATCAGTGAATCAATAGCTTTCAAAAAAGATCAAACCAAACAAACAAAAACCCAGAAGAAACCAACACATAATTAATGTGTCAAAACCAGAAACTGAAAAACAATTTTTACATTTTGTCAGTAATGTAAATCAACAGACACTCATGTAGAATTAATTAAGAGCTGCTGCTGACTGCTAAATTACTTCTTCCCAAACTCGTGATTGATCAGTCAGAATTTCTAAGTAAGTTAATCAAAGAGAAATAAGTTATTTCGGCTACTAAAATCATGCCTATAGGAAAGGCCACAGGTTCTAATCTTTCACATTGAATGCTTTGCATATGAGACAGCCTCATTTAACTCAACAATAAAGATTTTAAGATGCATATTCTATCTAAATCTATGTATGGGGCTGAGTTTTTGTTCTTAGTTCTAAAAGAAAGTTGATCTAATATGACAAAGAAGTAGCTTTTTAGTGTAATCGAATTAAATACAAATTTCAGAGTGTACACAGAGTAAGGTTTGCAGAAACTCTGCATCCCTTTTTTTTTTTGTTACAATGCCTGAAGTCACATTGCAAGTCAACAAACTTAAGCTTCTCAAACTGCTTTTGACAGACAAGATTTAAGTACTGTTGAGAAAGTTACCACAAAATGTCCCCAGAAGTGCCTCTGCTATTCTCAGAAGCACAATGCCAAGGGGTAACGTATTGTAGCGGCCTTTGACTACATGGTGCTGAAGACCTCTTTTTATTATTTTTTTTTCCCACACTCTTGCTGTGTTGAAATAAAACCTCAAATCTGGCTTTTATTTTTCTTTTGGTTGGACTCCTCCAGCCTTGTAAGAGTTGCAGTATCAGAGCATTATGTCTGCAACTTTGTCTTCATCATCTTTTCTATCTATCATTTCCTGCATCCTTGAGCTGATGTTACAGTTTAAAACCTACAGAAGACAGAGAAGAGGCAAGAGACACATCAGATGACCTCCCACGTCCAGTGATTTTAAATTTATTTTAATTCTTTACTTATGAAGGGTTTTTCAGAGCATCCCCGTTGCTTGGAGCAGCAGTTTGGTGTGTATCCCTCTTGCTGGACAAGAAGCTTAAGCTAGTACCAAATTTTCCATTTGAGATTTCTTCATTAACTCTGAATTAAGAAATGTTAAACTTTCTGCTAATTTAAGAACTCATTTGATCTTAACATTTCAGCCCCAAACAACATATAATCATATATAATCACATCTCTACACAAAAGTTTTGCAAACCTGGGGCATACATTTTGCAAAACAGCTGCTCTTGTGAGCTGCGGCATGCATCCAAATGAGACTCAGGACCCCATATTCCCTGTAGCTTTGGATCCAACCCAAAAGTAAATCTACAGAAACAGATCCTAACGCTGGAGAATTAGATATGAATGCAACCAAAAATATTCTAAGGCTATTAGATTCAAGGCTCGAGATGAGCTGACACTAGGCATGATCTAAAAAGGCATTTATTCTTTTCCGAATACAAATGTTTCATTGCCAATTCAGACCAATTAGCACTGTCTGGCTCTAAATGCTGCCCTTTCTCGCCTCTCCTCTCCCTTCCTCTCCTTTCATCCCACACACTTTCATTATGCCAGGTTGATCTAACATCTTGTCAGCTGAAAAACCTTGCTAAACAATTTAAGAGTAAGGTAGAGATTGTTTTTACTGCCCAGTTTTCTTCTCCTGATATGTGCTACTGTATATTTGTCCATAATTTACATTTATATCACAATTCCTTCAAGATAATCACAAATGAAATAGGTAATACTACAAAATAAAGAGAAGCAAAGGCTTCTGTAGCACAAACTCAATTACATAGCACAAACACCTTTGCATCTGTTATTATTTTTAGATTCCTGTTTCTTGTGCCTTCCCATGTCTGGTACAAAAGAACCAGAAGCAGGGGCACTGGCAGGACTTTATTATCTCTTTTTGGGGTTACTCCAATGCAGGTTGGCAAGACAGGGAGCTTGTATTTTCTTGCTTAAAGATTTTAAAGAGAACATCTGTCTTCCACACACAAAATCCATCAGTGCTCCCTCCCTGAAGAGAGAGTCTGTGAAAATTGACAGCTTGTCGAACTAATCACATTGCTTGTGATTTTGCTGCCATCTGATGTATTCTCACAAAGGGAACTTCTCGTCTGTCTCTCCAGAAGTGAAAAGTCTTTCGTCAGCATTCATACCACAAATGTGCAACCAACTCATCTTGGCAAAGATTCTTTTGATTCCATTTCTCGGGATTTTTTTTTCTTGTTCCTCCTGCATTTTGACAGATTCATTGCAAAAATGTTAATCTCTGGCTTTCAAATTCTCTATTTGTGTACTTCCCATTTCTGCACTGCTTCCTTCCTCTTTCATGTTATATTCATGTATGCTTTCTGAAAACAGAGTTGGTAAATGATTGATATATATCAATCTGTAGACAAATACTCAGTCCTAAGAAGAATTTTGCTGAATGAAAGCTATGCACTTGCATCTTGACTGTCTCTCTAACTTTCTGCGTGTGTGGCAACAGGTTTTCAACACCGCTCTGTGTTCCACTCACTAATTGTAAGAAACGCTGAAAACACAAAATGACATTTCTTCTTAAATTAAAAAATGAAATATCTGCAGCTTCTTTTTTATTATTATTATTTGAGGATCCAATTCCTAATGAGATAATAATAAATACAGAAAGACCTTCACGCAACTTTGAAAGTACTAAGTCCTCTGTACACGAACTCTTAATATTTCCTGCATTTTATGGGTCAAGTCAGGAAAGATCCATTCATTTCATTTGAACATATCCTGATATTTATCAGCTGCAAGATTTGGCTCAGTATCTGAACCACTGGTTGCAGCATTATTTTAAAGATTTCTATGAGAGTTACCATCCTTTTCCTCTCCTCAGTCTATTTCTTCAGTAACAAACACTACACAAGACCTTTTCCGTGACTATTCCTAAGAAAATAGAGAATTCATACAAAAAAAACCCTCACCAACAAAAAAAAGCCAGATTTGAAAATTATTTCACTAGATCTATTTCCTGTAAAATATCTATAGTAACTACATTTGAATTGTACATTGTATCCCCGTACAGTCCGATCATGTGAACAATGACATAGCAGGCTTTAAGAAAGGCATACACTCAGACACAAGCTCTACACACTGTTGTAGCCACCAAGCAGACGTCTCTCAGAGGCAATGCCACTTAAGCAGCATTGTCAACCTTACTATGTTAATTAAACATGAGAATTTACAAAGGACCTCCAGCAAGAGACTTGCATCTCTGAGAGCGGCTTTCTGAAAGCGCAGTGGAGAATGTAATACTTTGGGATACTCTCCAGAGCATCTCCAAGTCAACAAATCCCCTCTTCATCAGAGTTATTTGGAATGCAAAGATCTCCCTCAAAAGGAGGAGTTGGCACAGGCTGTGTGTTGTTCAACATTTCCTTCTCAACTCTGCTGCTCTTCCAGAAATGATGGCACAGCTGGTCACATAAGGTAAAACCGCATGTCCCTCACCAGGTTCCTATCCAGATCCATCATTCCCACACAGAGCTGTATCATTATCCCAGGAAGGGGCCCTTCTGCAGAGAACTGATGGCCTGTGTGTGCTTTCTGTGCTCTCTCCAGTGAGACAAGTGCCATCTAGCAGGTTTAACTCTGCCATTTTCACTGAGAACCTGTAATTATCTTCCAAAGGCGACACTTCAGTCTGTTTAACTGATGAAAGGCCAAAGCCTCTCAATGGCACTAAGTGACATATTACAGACAGCTAGGGGAATATCTCGTCAGTGTTGATTCACATAAAGACAGAGCATTTAATGACGTTTGCACAGCACTGCAGTTTAATGCCCTTCTGCAACTCAGGCTCTGTACAAGTATTTCACCTATTTCATCAGTTCTACTCTATTCGTTCCTTTAATACACAGCTAAATGTCCAAGGCAAGACTGATTATTTTCTCCTAATGTTGCAGGAACCTTTATTGCTCTGGACCCATTAGACTGCTCTTATGATCAGCAGAGGGAACTGAAGATGAGAGGTGAAGTCTACAGAGGGCGATTAATATTTATCAGGCTCATCTTTATTAATAGACAATTGTGATCCTAATTCCAGGAGCATACAACAGTACATTCTCTGTTTTATGACGGGAAATAAACTGCATCGGGTTTATAGGTCGTTCCCTTTGAAAACAAAACAAAAAAAGTTTTACAGACTACTGAAATACAGCTACCTTCCACAGCAGAAAATGTTTTGAACCCTACAGACATACCGTGATACACTGTGATGCCATTATTTAGGGTAGAATATGAGAAGGTAAAAGATACAATTTTTCATTCAGAACTGCAGAAATTATTGGAATAGTAAGAACAGTCCAATTTCCTACAGTGGAATGTGTCTTAGTTGACTACATTGAGTTGACTACCACCCTGGGTGTCCTGGTATTATAAGATGTGCCCTGGGATCCCTAATGACTATAAGAAAAGTCTTCATTTTTACAGCTTATTTGGAAACAAACAAGTAAATGCTCTCCCATTGGTGTCCTTCTTTACTTTTTTGTTTAGCTATGTTGGAACTATGTAGTCTACTTGGACATCTGTAAGGACTTGGACATGCTCCTCCACAACATCCTTCTCTCTGCATTGCAGAGATATGGATTTAATGGGTGGACTGTTCAGTGGATAACGAATTGGTTGGATGGCCGCATCCAGAGGATAACGGTCAATGGCTTGATCTCCAGACGGAGACTGGTGTCAAGTGGTGTCCCTCAGGTGTCTGTACTGGGATCAGTGCTGTTTAATATCTTCATCAATGACATAGACAGCAGGATTAAGTGCACTCTCAGCCAGTTTACAAATGACCCTGAGGTTCAGTTGGACATCTGTAAGGACTTGGACATGCTCCTCCACAACATCCTTCTCTCTGCATTGCAGAGATATGGATTTAATGGGTGGACTGTTCAGTGGATAACGAATTGGTTGGATGGCCGCATCCAGAGGATAACGGTCAATGGCTTGATCTCCAGACGGAGACTGGTGTCAAGTGGTGTCCCTCAGGTGTCTGTACTGGGATCAGTGCTGTTTAATATCTTCATCAATGACATAGACAGCAGGATTAAGTGCACTCTCAGCCAGTTTACAAATGACCCTGAGGTTCAGGCTGAGTGGTGCAGTTGACACATCTGAGGGACAGGATGCCATCCAGACGCACCTGGACAAGCTGTAGAAGTGGGCCCATGTGAATCTCATGAGGTTCAACAAGGACAAGTGAAAGGTCCTGCACCTGGTCAGGGCAATTCGTGGTATCAATACAGCCTGGAGGATGGTGGGATTGAGAGCAGCCCTGTGGAGAAGGACTTGGGCGTACTGTTCAATGAAAGACTGGGCATGAGCTGGCAATGTGCACTCACAACCGAGAAAAGCAACTGTATCCTGGGCTGTACCAAGAGAAGCATGGCCAGCACATCAAGGGAGGTGATTTTGCCCCCCTACTCTGCTCTTGTGAGACTCCACCTGGAGTACTGTGTCCACTTCTAGAGTCCTCGGTACAGGAAAGACATGGACCTGTTGGAGCGGATCACAAAAATGATCAGAGGGTTGGAACGCCTCTGCTATAAAGAGAGGATGAGAGGGTGGAGGTTGTCCAGCCTGGAAAAGAGAAGGCTCCAGGGAGAATTCATTGCAGCCTTTCAATCTTATTTTTGATAACGGGGCTTGTAAGAAAGATGGGGACAAACCTTTTAACAAGGTCTGTTGTAATAGGACAAGCGTTAATGGTTTTAAACTAAAAGAGGGGAGATTCAGACTAGATATAAGGAAGAAATTTGTTGCACTGATGATGGTGAAACATTGGCATGGGTTGCCCGGAGAGGTGGTAGATGCCTCATCCCTGGAAACATTAAAGGTCAGGTGGGATGGGGCTCTGGACAACATGTTGTAGTTGCAGATGTCGCTGCTCACTGCGGGGGGGTTGGACTAGATGACATTTAAAGGTCCCTTCCAACACAAACCATCCTATTGCTTCAGCAATGACATAATATTTTTTAAACACTTGAATTTCCTCAGATGGCATCTAATTAGACTGCAAAGGACTGAAGCAATACAGTGCTTTTAGAAGATACATCAGCACCTGCTTAACATAGCACTGGTTAAACAAATCAGCCAAAATTTTTATCAGTGTTACTTTGCCAGCTCCAACCATGAGATATCATCTATCACCCTTGCTGAAGTAGGCATAATAATACCCGCATCGACTGCACTAAAAACCAGTGTCCAACTGACAAGGCTTGTTTCCATAATCCTAAACAAATAAAACTTGTCTTTCTGACCCTGATAATCATTTGTGTCTTCATAATCCCTCATGAAGGGTCCTAGTACAGAAAGAAACTTTGATTTACTTGCTGGCTCATCTGTACTGTTCCTATAACCTCCTCTGTGAGGACACAAAGAAAAGTAGCAGAAAATAGAGTTATTTCCTAAACTTTTGAGCTCTAGCAGTGCCCCATCAATACTTTCTCCCTCTTCCTGATTTACAGTCTGTGAGTAGAGAAGAAAGTGTATAAAGGGAGGAGATAATCAGGAAAGGTGACATGTATCTGAGCAGAGGTCTACATCTGAGGCAGTCCAGACCATCTCTCTCTCATCTAGGTAGGTATCTAAACTGGACCAAATGAATCATTCTCTAGAAAAGGCTATTTCTCTCCACTGTTTGCAAAGTTTGCATGGACAACTAGCTCACATGCAGACATCTGTATCACAGAAACCAGAGTTTCTTTACAAGAAAGTGTGATCAAATAGTCCTAATCTCACTAGGAAATGAGGCTCTGCACTGGCATATATGCTTTAAATCCTGAACTCCAGCAAGAAGGGTTATTCAGCTAATAACATGGAAAAGGCTGAAGCACAAATCCCACTATGTGAGCATTAAACAGGCATTAAAACAGGACATAGAAAATGCATTCATATTCACATTCACTAAATATCCTCACTGCTCAGTGAAACAAAATGTATCTAGCTAATGGAAGTTCCACTGATTTGTGAGCACAAGCAGTTCAGCCTGACATATGAAATAATGTCCACTTTTATAAAATCCCACAAAACTAAAATTTCTGAAACCAATTTTGTAGAGACCAAAGGTAAATTGGATATAAACCTCTCTGGAATTTTCACTCACAACTTTTGGTGGTTTGGGTTTCCATAATATTGTTAACTTATTTCTGTGTTTCTGCATATAACATTTTCTGTCAGACTTTTAACTTCGGCTCTGAACTAAGCAAGACCTTTTGTTTCCCTGAATCTGGAAAAAAAGTGAATGGAAGAAACAAGCCAGAGTAATTATATTTCCCTATAACACACTCTCCCTTGAGGGACCAATATGCCCATTGTTATGAAATATCAAATCACATTAACACTTATTTTCAGGAACTGAAGTCTTATGGCATCAGTTCTTGCTTCAGAAATCAATAAGAGACGGTGATGTTTAATATTTTATTGCTTTTCCTAGCCGTGACTTTCTCAGCTTTGAATAAGTTACTAGCTTTTAGTAAGTCACAAAAACCAGATAAGCCAAGACAGGATTTAAGGCAATATTTTAGTCTCTGTTACCATTTTCTCCGTATAAGCTGTAGTAGAGAAAAGATTATCAAGTTCCTGCCTACTAGATGGCAAATCAGGTTTCTGTTTCTTACCTCTGCAAAATATGAGTCCTCTTCAAAATATTTTTACTGAAAGAAAGAGCTTGCTGGGTACCTTGATGTCAGTTGTAAAGGGGTCAAAAACTAATCAATGTGCTAAAGATTCACTCACTGTTAAAGTTCATGAGATTTACTGTTCTACCAATCTACTGCCGCATCTCCTTTCATGACATTTAATTTTTGGTCTGATTTAGAAAATATCCAGTTTTGGTGTTTAGTCTTCTAAAATTGTGGTGAACTAAATAGAAAATCCATTACCTACAGGGTATAAAACCAAGTTTCTTCCTCAATTTCTATCTATCTGAGGAACATCACAACAGAAAATATTTACTCTATGCCAACAGAAAACACATAATTTCCATATCCTTCCATCCTCCACCATGAAAACTACATCAGACAAGTCAACAAGCATGTTTATTAGGGTGCCAGCTTGTCAATACCAGTGTTTCAACTGTTCACTGTTGTCATTCACACTTTCTGTTCCGCAGTCTTCAGAAATCCCTTGGTTGCTACTCTGCAGGTGAACCATCACCAAGGCCTCTCCCCCACACCACAACTGATACTACTTTGTAGTTTGTTTTCACCCACCTCAAGCCCATCTTGCTAAGATTTGTGGAAACAGCCCTGACTTTGCTTCCTTTCAAAGCTCAAGATCCCAAACCTAATCATAAAATCTTTATACCTGTAATGAAAAGTTAATAAAGAGCCATTTACTGATCAATTATAAAAGACAGAACATGAGGATCAAGAGAACTATGAACATGGACAAAATAATCAATTTCTACTGTGTTTTCTTCTTTTCTTTCATCTTTTTGGATTGATCTTGCCCATTTCAAGTCTCATCTTGCTCTCCTTGCACACCAATAAACTGTTACTTCTACCTGAATCTATCTTGCTGTTTACCTCCTCATGTAATTTCTTCTTTGCTTTCAACCCATGTTTCTAGCTTCTCTTTTGTGTACCTTCTCTCCCTTTATGGTAGTTTGCAGACTGCTGAGACAAATTTTAATTATATTTAAATTGACATTGATATATAAAACTACTGTTGTGTAAGAATCAGGTGTTCTATCATTATGCCAGAGGAGTCTCTATTTACTAAGTTCCGATGTTAACAAAATAAATCCCTTGTGTGACTTTTACTTTTGTAAAATGACTACTGGTTAAATTCCTCTATAGAACAAAAGGAGACAGCATGATATTTTCCTGTAATTTCTTTAATGAGCATCTTACTGTTCTTTCAATCGTCTCAATGCACTTCATCCTTTTAATGATAATTCTGTTCCTTGACTCCCATGAACAGAAGGTAAACAAATTACCTGAAGGTCTCTGGTGTTGTTGTACAAGCCTGATTTTTTCCCAGAAGCCAGATCTTTGCTTCAATTAAGCAACATTCAAGGTTTTCACTTTTATATAATATTGTGAAAAGTAAACATGAATTGCTGCCACGAAAATTTCAATTTTTTTTTAAATCAATTAGCAGCTTGTGGTACTAAGAGCTTTCAGAAACTGCAGAAATCATTTGATGTCGTTTTCACAGAATAAAAAGTATTGTTCCTTCTCCACAATACACCATTTTATAAGCTTAAACTAGACAAAGAAAAAAAGAATCACCAATATCTGCATTTAGGGGAACATGACATTTCTCCTTGCTATTCCCTAAAATAAAGATATCTCAATCACAATATGAACTTTGTGAATTTATTTTGAGCAACCTGAAAAATGCAAATGGTGTAGGACAGAAACACAGTCCTCACATTAGAAAATATCCTTTTGCATGTTATCAGAGTGACCAGAGGCACCGAAAAGAAAAAACAAACAAAACGAAACAAAACAAAAACAGAGGAGAAAAAGAAAGAGAGAAAAGCAGCAGGGGAAAAAAATCGGCTAGAAATACTTGCTTTGCTTGGAGGTCAATATTACCTCTCCTCTCTCCAACCAGGAAGGATGACATGGTGTCTCCTGAGCTAATTTGGGGCAGTCTGACCAATCTACAGGTGTCAGAGTGCATGTCCAGCTCACAGGGGAGCACGGGGAGATAGCAATCACAGCCTGGCTAACAAGGGAGAAGGACAAAAACATCAAAATGTCAGCTGTTCTACAACTCATTTGCTGCTTATTAAGCCTGTCCTTTACAAACTTTTTTTTCCCCCCTCACTAAAATGCTGCCTCCATCTAAGGACACCCAAAATCAGCATTGATACAATTTTTTTGGTTTCCAGAACATGGCCTCGAGAGCAACTCCCCAGGGTCTGATGTGCAAATCAGTTAGTGTATGGCAGTGCAGCCTTCTCTGATTTCCTTCATCTCTGCCATAGCTAGATGGCCCATGGTGTGTTAAAAGAGCTCGATTTGCATTAGCTAAGTTACTATCATGCAGGCAGATCCAGATAGAGTTTTCCTTTTTATCTTTTTTTCTTAAATATGATGTAGATGTTGCTGTGATTGCCCTGTGGATGTTTCCATCCCTTCCAATTCAAGTAGCTGGATCCCTGCTGAATGCTCCTTGCTTGTGTTTGCGTGCACATTTTTGCTGTCTGGTTGTCTGTTGCCTTTTCAAACCAAAACATCTGTTCAATATGTTTCCCTGCACTGCCCACATGGCGAAACAAATTGAAGTCAGAGAGGGACTGAAAATCAAGATCCTCAGCAGGAGCTAACCCTGCCTGTCAAATGCTAACACGTGCCACAGGTAGTACCAGTGGTTTATGGTACATTCAATGGCTCCATGCACTTAATTAACACACAATTGTAAATTGCTGAAAATTCACAGAATTACAGAATCATCTGGTTGAAGAGACCTTTAAGATCATCAAGTCCAACCGTTCACCCTGCACTGCCAGGGTCCCTAAACCACGTCCCTCAGCACCACATCCACACGGCTTTTAAACACCTCTAGGGATGGGGACTCCACCACCTCCTTGGGCAGCCTGTTCCAATGCTTAATGACCCTCTGTGTAAAGAAAATTTTCCTAATATCTAACCTCAATTTCCCCTGATGCAACTTCAGACCATTCCTTCTCACCCCGTCATTCGTAACATGGGAGAAGAGACCGACCTCCACCTTCCCACAACCTCCTTTCAGGTAGTTGTAGAGAGTGATAAGGTCCCCCCTCAGCCTCCTCTTCTCCAGACTAAAGAATCCCAGTTCCCTCAGCCGCTTCTCATAATTGTTGATATTTCTAATATGGAAATAAACTCTCATGCTTTGGGACCAGAACTGATTACTGGAGGCAGGTTGGGTCAGATTTCCAAGATTTGTTATTCTGAGGATAAACATCTGATGTTAAATACACAAGTGTAAGAAGAGCTTGGATGCCATTCTCCAGCTGAAAACGAGGGCATTAAGGGTCTAAGCTTCTTCTGTGCTTCAAAAAAACCCACTCTGTAACTTCTTGCATATTTAAGCGTTCCATCTTGGTAAATGGCTTTTGACCCTTCTTTTCATTCTCTGCATGTGAACCCTCTTACAGGAAGATTCCTGGAAAACAATGTGTAGAGGATTTCAGAATAAAATCCTGTTTTATGAAATCAGCCTCCCCATTCTTTATCATTCTTCGATACTTTGGCAGCTTACAGTGAAGGTGACCAGATTTGAGCTACTTTTTTCAGTCTCCTAAATTCACTTCAATGGTTGATTTCATATAAAGAGATAAACAAACAAACAAACAAAAACAACAAAAAACAAACAAACAAACCCCCCAAAACCAACCCACCCAGGTAGTCCAAAGATCTCATCATAAAAGTGCCTTGACCCAGATTTACACATAAGTAGCACATTCGAGTTGAGCCAACAACAGAGCAAAACCTGATCCATTGTAACTGGCACCATCTTTATTAGTCAACAAGGAAGGACATGAGAGAATGCTTCCTTTGGTTCTGCCAATGACAAATTTGATATCCAACAGACAGGATTTTACAGCTTTGATTATCTATTGATAGGGGAAAATATAATTCTGGAAAACCTATTGAGCCTAGAGAGGTTACACCGATATAAATGATGCCCACTACTGATCAAGAGAGTAATGAAAACTAGTCCTGTGTTTTGCAGGTCAGACAGAAGCCTGCTATTTCTATCTGTTCCATTCTTAAATATTTGCCAATCTGGAAAACGTCTCAAATAAGTTAAAGAATTATTAGAATTTATACTTGATTGTATCAGACATTGAGCTTTGCAAAGAGAACCAGGGCTTGCAGGTGGGGCAAAAAGTTTGCAGGTTACTGTTGGCATTAAAAAAAAAAAAAAAAAAAAACCAAGGTAGATGAGCGAGAAGGAGCTAAATTGTAAAGAAATTTAAAAAGATCATGTGTTTCTCTCTGCTGCAGAAAAGGAAATAGCACTGAAGGGACTGGAAGAGTGTGCAACAAATCCTTCACTCCACTCTGATAGTGCCTGTTTTCTAGCAGGCACAGGGGATGCCTACATTCCTAGCTTAGACTAGACAACTTTATTTTATAACGCTTTATTTAAGCAAAACAAATCATACACCATGGTGGTTTTTTTTCACTTTGTATTCAACATTTAGCAGACAGTATAAACAAAGTGACTTCTGGGATAGCTTATGGGGAATGCTATAAAAATGAACCTGTTTTCGGCATGTCTTGTGTCAGGGATTTATACTTTCTTGCGTGCAGCTTTAAGATGTGTTGCAGAGGTAATATATACATAACACGCAATTCACTTGGACTCCATGACATA
>NW_010416819.1:494-1507 GCF_000710305.1 Buceros rhinoceros silvestris | reverse complement strand
AGCAGGAGCACAAGTACTGACACAGTTGGCATATCAGTCTTCATTTTAAAAACCTGTGAAAAATTGAAAAGTATCTGTAATCTTCTTAACTTTGTGAGGTTATCTGAGTCCCCTACCTTTACTATGCTGTGGGCTGCTGTGAAACACTCCCTCACAAAACTGCTTGTGAGGCTCAGAAAGCTGCTATGGACAGTTTCTAAGCCATTGGCAAGCTCTGGCCTATGGAATTCATTTGCTGATGACAAATGTTAACTGGTCGCTTTTACTGTAGCGCTTCTTTTTTATCATGGCCATTACAACTGCAGGTAAAAAAATTCCTGGGAAAAATATCAGACTCTATTGCATTATTAAAATGAGTAGATATTTTGTATTACTGTGTCTATCCTTTTTAGACAGCAGTATTTTCCCTTGCATTAAGTCACTTACAAAGTTACCTAGATTAAAGTTTTTAATTCATAACACGGGAGACTTTCGCAGATGCAGAAATACCTCTAGTACATGTTGATATAAACGCCGCCCCATTCAAACACCCCGCTTATAGGAAGCAAATGAGAACTTGGTTCCATCAACATTTATCACCTTCCCTACTTCACTTGCCTGATTATTACTGAAATACATCAAAAGGATACCAGAATCCTTTGGCGAGATTACATGAATTTGAGAAGACGGGAGTTTACTCTGACTTGGTAAGAGAGTTTCTAATTATGCAGCTATTTGCCGTCATTAACTTAATTCTATATAACGGAAAGGAATTCTCTAGTTTCCAAGCCAGTAGAGAAGCAATTAGCAGTATAGCATTCATATGAACATTCTTAGTATCTGAAAGCATAGAAACAAGAATAAAATAGCCTCTTCAAGGCATTGAGGCCTCTGTGAAAACACATTCTGTTGAAGGTAGTAGCATGTGAGTAGGAACGATGTCCAAGTCACTGCACAAGAGTAACTTGACACACAGAGATCTCAATGAAACTGCAGGAAGAAAAGCTCCCCTGCTGAAATGAACATAGTTCACA
>NW_010416819.1:0-322 GCF_000710305.1 Buceros rhinoceros silvestris | reverse complement strand
TCAGAGCATGTAGGCAAGCATCCTGCAAAGGCACATCTCATTCCCATGTCTCTGCCATTTCATGTCCTTCCTACAAATTCTAATCCATGGCCAATACATGATACAGCTGTAGTTGCAGCTGAGACCAAAATGAAAGTGTCTTAACAGAAGCATTTTGTTTAAACAGGATAACCAAGAATTTTACTGATAATTCATGAGACTATCCAGAGAATAACTAAGTACTGAGAAAAAACAAGTGCAGTATTCTGTCGTGATTTGGCTAAGAGTAGAGAAGCACAAAGCTGATGATCCTTCTATAGCAACTTCTGCAAGCCTTCAAAGC
>NW_010416818.1:34864-43231 GCF_000710305.1 Buceros rhinoceros silvestris | reverse complement strand
CGGTTACTCTCCGAGCAGCTCCTCTCGAGAACATTTAGATCACCTTCTCACTCACAAATCTCAGTTCAACTGTAGTTTGTGGTATCTCAGAGATCAACTCTTTTCTTAAACGGTCTTTCTCTTAAATGCTCCCTCTAATGAGAGATCGAAAAAGATTTTTTCCCCTAACAACCATTGTTCCTTTACAACAGTGGATAACTAGCAACAAGATAGCTGTTTTGCACTCCTAAGCCAAACATTTGTTTGCATACAGAGAAAAAACTATGTCAGTATATGTGTGGTTCATAACAGCACTTGAAGACATCTTCCACAGCAATGTGTTTTACCAGCTCAGACCACCAAGGTCCAAGAGCATGAAGTTAGCTGTCAAGGCTAACTTTAAAACACAGCTTCCTGATGATGTAAACTCACAGATAATTTAGGACATGACTTTTGAGGACTGACTGTTGTGAATAAGTAATGATGATTGCTAACAATCAAGAATTTATTTTTGGCAGTGTACACTGCTAATCAATGTCAGGCTGGCAAAATTTGGTGCCAGCCTGGCCTGATTTACCAGTCTTCCACACACTTGTGATGCCTTCAGCATTTCCAGGTATCTCAAGTAGTCTAACAATGTTTCTTCTAGCAACATTGCCAGCTCTGTGCTCCTCTATTTCTTTAATATAACTGAGCAAACATTTGGCAGTATCCATTCTTGCTCAGGTGTTTCAAGGGACCCAACTACTACCATCTTCTTACTTGATTAGTGACTATTTCTAGTGCTCAGTTGTTTCTAGTTTCTGCCTCGAAGTAGGGCTGTTCAACCTAGCTCTTCCAAACTGTGATTCTGTACCTTAATTAATCCCTAAACTCTCTGTTTTCCTCATAGGGATTTACTTTAACTAAGGGGTGTGGTGTTTTGGAACTATATTTTCTAATTTTTTTTTTTTTTTGGTAGTAGTCTGGCAGAATCTATCAGGAACACTGGATAACCTACAGCACAAACTCTTAAACTTCAGTTTTTATTTGTTCCATGGTTTCATCACCCCAATGTTCTTGCTCAAATCTGAATAATTTTTCAAGTGTGCAATTTTCTTTTTCTTCTCTTCTGCTGTGTTGTATGGCAGTGCTTGATTTTGTTTTGCACTGCCAGTCTTAACACTGAAATTGCAGCAGAAGACTGTCTTTGTCATAGATCACTAACAGTGACCTGAAGTTCAACGTGTGGGCTCAACATGAATTTATTTTAATCACTAGTCTGCATTCAAAATTCACTCTCTGAGCCTGCTATACTCTGATTTCTTTTGGTAGTTATGAGCCATTCCTCTGCTTTCAAAATGTCAGTCCACACAGGAAACATTTCAATAATTCCAGCCAGAAAATGTCACTCCAAGCTGGATTTCTTTGTGAAATTATGTAAACAAAAGGCCATCACAGCTAGTGAAATTGAAAATTCTGTGAAGTTAAACATGTCTCAGAGGCACATTTCCTGCCTTCTGGCACTCATCCTACAGAGCACAAGTACTCTGTGCATATCTTCTAATAGTGTATGCTAAAATAATTCTATAATAATAGTAGCAGGGAGAGGTGTGCTTGTGCTAAGGTCAATTTGTTTTGAACACTGTGTTTCATTAAGATGTAAATATGTCAAGTAAAGAAAGAAATAGAAATAATCATCCCTGAAGAAAAGGAAACTTTCCTTCTGTCACACAGTCTGCAGGGAGCATCCATGCAGCCAGGTTCCCTTCATATAGAGACAAATCCCCTTTAAGCAAAAATACTCAGCCGTAACTAAGAGGAATCTTTCAGAAAGCAAAAGAATGAATGTCGTGACACGAAACGGCAGGCTCTGGACTGAAGTGGGATGAAACGCTCATACACCAATGTGGTGTGCAGTGAGACCCGTTTATTGTTTACATTACATCCCAATTTATAGACTCTTGTCCACTCGACTAACTACATGGTGATTGGATAGTGACTCTGTTACACAGACAGCACACATCTCTTAAAACACTATAATTGGTTAAGAGGGGTTATATCCCACGTGGTAGTATTTTGGTTAGAGCTAACAAAACAAGGCCAGTATAGATAGTATTTCCCACACAATAACACTGCAGCTGGGTTCGGCTGCTAAGTTTCCCAGAGACAGAGTAGCATATTTTCATAGTTCCAATTTCTGCTAGAAAAATACACCAACAAATGAACTACATGATACTAAACCACAAAGGCGTTAACAAAATGCTTGGACATTCCTGTCCTGGTTTGAGTTAGAACAGCACTAATTCTGCTCAATGATTTCACTTTCCAGCTCAGACTCTGCTCAGTGGCTGCACTGTCTGAAGGTAACGGCACAGTTTTGCAGATAGTGTCTGCTCCTAGAGGTGATAACGCTTGATGTTTGCAGTTACTACCAGGGACTGGTGTGCAGAAAGGCTCTTGCTCATCCTTGCTCCTGTGCAGACCAAGGTCACTGCTAAATCCTGTGTGCCATGGGGGGGGTGCAGTAAGTGAGAGGCTGCACCTGTGGGGAGGAGCGGACAGGAGAGGTGACCCTAAACTGACCAACCAGGTGTTCCATCCCATAGACGTAATATTCAGTACAAAGTTTCTTGTGCTTGCGCCCGTGAAGGCCACTAAATCTTGTGTACCATGGTGGGGGTGCAGTGAGAGGCTGCACCTGTAGGGAGGAGCGGACAGGAGAGGTGACCCTAAACTGACCAACCAGGTGTTCCATCCCATAGACGTAATATTCAGTACAAAGCTGAGCAATCACGAAGGTCAAGCTCTCTTCTTCAATGGCTGGTGTCCGAGGAGGTCTCTGTCCATTTTGCCTTCAATCCCAGCCTATGCGTTCCTGAATCCAGTTCCAGAATTCAGCTCCTGCATCTGGTTCCTGTCTGACACAGAGTCCAGTCTGAGACTTCCCCAGTGCCTGCCCACTGCATCAGTGGTGAAAGTGATGTAATTGCCATCAGAGGGGTTGGGTTCAATATTGATATTGTATATATCTGTATAGATTTCATTTTATTGGTTTTGTTAAAGCCCTTTTAGTTTTGCAATTCCTAGGTCTCTCTCCCTTATTCCTTTTCTCTCCCCTTTGGGAAGGGAGAGGGCTTAATAGAGAGCATCTGCCATTCACCTAGTGATCAGTGCTCGCTTTGAATCTTAACAGGACCACCAAAATAGAGGTCAATGCCTTCTGAAGCAATCACTCTTTGGAAGGAGGCTAATTAACAGGTTGCCTTCAAGACTGTGATGTGGTAAAGGTCTATGGCAAAAGGTCTGAACTTACACACCGATTTAGAAAACAATAGGCAAGCTTTGGGTTACAAATGTCCAGAATCTGCAAATTTCAAAGCCAAATATAAACTGAGAAAAAGTGCTTTGAATTTAACCAAATAACGTTAGGTCAGCCACCAAAGGGAAAAGGTACCTATGAAATGTAGGGGGTAGGGCTGGGGAGAGAATAATAGCAGGGAGAGGTGAGAAAGAGATTATCTTCTATAGATAAGAGAGTAAGACAGGTTATTTATCACCAGTGGTAAATGGAAGCGCTGTTAAGAGCAGAGAGGAAGATTACGATGTACCTTAAGACTACTAATCCTCTCTCCAGTATGGGATTTTTAGTATCTCCTACAGTTGAACTGTCATATGCTTGTGTTTTTGGAGATGTTTTCTAGCTCTCCTTTGAGGTTCAGGAGAAGGAGTGATTGTTCCGTAAAAAAAATGGTAACTCCCTGTTTTGTGTGATTTATGAGCTCTTTATAAGACTTAATTCTGGTCGATAGCAGTGACAGCAATTTTTCGCCTCTTCTCACAAGAGCACTTTGTAGTTTGCTGGAGTGCGTTATGTTATGGCATGTGTGTATTAGACCAATCTGTAGGATTTTGGTAGTTCTGTTATAGGCAATATTGCAGCTGAAGGACAATGCCGCTCTACCTGTCACCTGCAAGATTTCACTGTCTTGTCATCCCTAAACAACCTCTTGGCAAGGAGAAAATAGGGGAATAGAACAGGATACATTGGAACTTGGAAAAAAAAAAGATTGAGATATCTTTTAATAAGAATAAGTTGGGAAGTGAAACAACTCCATTTCTTTGCTAATACTTTAGTCTGTATAGATAAATAATTTGCACGAGGAAGAAACAATCTTGATCCTGCATATATAAAGACAGGTTTGCACTAATTGTTACTGCTCAAGAATGGACTCTTGGGGCTAAAGCAGTTTGATGAAAACATCAACTCAGTGCTTATCAACACTAAACAGTGCAAGCAAGATCACAGAATCGCAGAATCATCTGGTTGGAAGAGACCTTTAAGGTCATCAAGTCCAACCATTCACCTTGCACTGCCAGGGTCCCTAAACCATGTCCCTCAGCACTACATCTACTCACCTTTTAAACAGTTCCAGGGATGGGGACTTCACCACCTCCAGGGGATGCCTGACAACCCTTTCCGTAAAGAATATTTTCCTAATATCCAGCCTAAATCTCCCCTGGTACAACTTAAGGCCATTTCCTCTTTACCCCCACCCCCACCTCACTAGAACCTCCTTTCAGACCTCAGAGAAACGAGGTCTGCCCTGAGCCTCCTTTTCTCCAGACTAAACAATCCCAGTTCCCTCAGCCACTCCTCATAAGACTTGCTCTCTGAACGGTTCACCGGCTTCATTGCCCTTTTCTGGATGTGCTGCAGCACCTCCATGTCCTTCCTGGAGTGAAGAGCCCAAACCTGGACACAGTATTTAATGTGAGGTCTCACCAGTGCCAAGTACAGGGAGACAATCCCTTCCCTCCTCCTGCTGGCTGCACTATCTCTGATACAAGTCAGAATGCCATTGGCCTTCTTGGCCACCTGAGCACGCTGCTGCAGGAGATGTAGGAGCTTCAATGAAGGAAGCAAGAAAACATCTTAAAATTCCCCAAACTTCTTGAATACTCTGCACAGTCATGGTCTATGCATTGCAGAATATGTGCATAACAATTGTAAATGATACCAAAAAAGGAAGCATGGAAAGAGAGACAGTGAAGGAGGATAAAACAGACGTGAATGACATGGAGGCAGGTAATAAGGAACAGCTGGATATTGTCTTTGCAACCCGAACTAAAGCATGCGAAATATAATTAATATTGGGCAAGGTCAAAAGGAACAGGAGGACATATTTCTGATACTTATAGACAGTGCAGTTATGTGTGCTGGAGATGCTGCTAGCTAGCAAAGGTTCAAAGAGCCTTTGAAGAATTCATGGAAGAAAAATGTCTTGAAGAAAAGAATACCACATGCTGTACGAAGTTTAGGAACTGCTTGGGTTTCAGACTGCTAGAAAGCAAAAGGCTGTCCCTGGGTATTGGACTGAAATAGACTTCTGGCTCATTCAGTAAATCCATTTTTCTGTCAAGTTCTCCCTTATTAAATCAGGCTGCCCACTGAATTATGCCAGAGGCCTCAGCAAGTGGCTTGATTTCTTTGTACAGTCATAGAGCAAACAGATGATGGCACCTCTTAGGTATTTCCCTAGAAAAGACCTCATTAATATCTGTTAGGTGATATTATAGGAATTGCTTTGAAGATAACAGAACATTATTGGGGTACTCAGCCATTGTCATTCCTAAATCACTCATCTCCTGACCAGCTACTATGCTTATCTCTTTTCACAAGAATCTGAATGTAAGTAAACTAAGGAATTTTTTTTTTGGTCAACTTTTTGTCCATTTCCATATCAGGAAGGCAACTACAGAGAAAACAAATGTTTCTAGCTCTCATAAACTTATAGTGAGTCTTGAAGAAAGTAAATATTTTATGTGAAATCCCTGCTCTGGAGTCTCATGATTCCTTAAGAACCTCTACTTTTATATAATAAAAAATAAATTTCTTGAAGCTCAAAAAATGTGCCAGATGATAAATAAAAAGGACCTAGTAGAATATATCCTTGACTTGCATTTTTAAAACCGCATGGCAATGAACAAAATTTTGTGAATTTCATGGTTTGTAGTACTGAATAAATTGTCCTTGATCCTCAACATGTTGTTGATATGACTGGTAGATGCATTTTTCCTATTTAATGATAATTCTCAACAATGACAACAACAACAACAAAAAAAAATCAACAAGAGTAGAAAAAAAGAGGGGACTTGGCAATGAGTTATATCAGTGCTCCTTACAGTACACAAAATCTCTTACGAGACTCAAAAAAAAAAAAAACCAAAACAAAACAAAAAAAGGATGCAGTAAAGACATACAGTACTTATATAGGTCTTATTTGTCACTGTGTAAAATACATGGTCTTTTCATTGTCATTTGGCAAAAAGTGCAGTGCCTACATACACCAAAGTAATTTAATGTCCCTCCACCTGCCTCAAGGCTTAATAGAATGTTTTTAACATGTAGATTGTATTGCATTTTGTTCTATGCCCTATAGAAATACATAGCATGCAATATGGAAATACATGAAATACGTAACTCCTACACTGGGTTGTATTCATACCAATAAAAAATTTTGCCTTTAATTTTACAGAAGGAAAGATATAGAAACAAAATGCTCTGAAACTTTCGTCAGAGAAATATGTCAGCTTTTACTCCTCTTTATGGCTTACAAGTAAAATGATCCCTACAGCATATTTAAGCAAACATGGGTTTTGCCAAAGCATCACACCTGCTCACAAGACTGCTGAATTAGTCAGAGATGCAAGATCCCACTCTTAGTTTACAACATGGAGTAAAAAGTCTGTAGCACTAGAATTATGCTTTTGGCATCTGGCTAAAATTTGCATGATAAGTAATGCATTGTTAGAGTTTCTTCACCCAGACCTACTCATGAAATAAAGTGGCTTCTCCATCAAGTTTGCTTCTATGCTTCACTCTGCAGAATTATATTGCACAACATCAGAAGAACTCACAGTATTACTCACTTGGTCAAGAAACTGGAACCAAACAGTATTAATGGCCTGTTCCATGTAGACGGGACATAGACGGCATAAACATTTTGTTGAAAGAAATGCAATTCTGCTTTCAAATACAGGCTTTTCTATGTTCATAATGCCAAGTATACAAAGGATGACAGGTTATGCCTGCAGATTCTTCGAAGGTAGCTTCTTTTGCAGTGGTATAAACAGATATGGGGTAGGAAAAAAAATGTCTGCTGTGGAAGGATCCTTGGAGACAGTTAAAACAGAAAAAGGGAGTGAAGGATGAAGGAACCTAATGACCTGAGAAGGAAAGAAACATACTGAGACCTGTGTGACGTTTGTGGCAAGTGTTCAAAATAAAGGAGGTGGAAAAGGGACACAAAGAGAGAGCTGTGAGATGGAGATCCTGGTGCTTATCTCTCAACTCTCAGCGGCTGTGAAGTATGAGGTGCAACAAGTGCTAAAACGCTGTTAGCAACAGTATCAATACAACCATTGCACTGATCTGGCAGCTTTAGCTGCAGGGTGAGACTTTGATGGCCATCTGTTCAAGTATTCAGTGACTTTCAACTGTTTCATGTTGGACGGTCAAGATTGTGGGTGCAGAAATCAAGTTAGCCATTCTGGCAAAACTAATTAAAGAGTCTCAAGCCTCTTGGTGATGCATTCATTTTTCATTTGGCAACAGCTGAAGAAAGTTTATATATCACAAATATTTGCTACACACTAATTCACTAATCATTATTGAGCTGGGAAGATTGCCAATAAAAGAAAAAGCAATAATTTCAACAGCTGAAAATAGACTTATGTAGTTCATGCCCCCCCCCCCCTTTATTTTTTAATATTGCAGTGTTGAATGTCTTACTGGTGCACTGTTTTTGTAAATGGCCTGATCAAAGAAATACGGTCAAGAATATCTTCCGGGGTCACCTCCCTTGAATTTTCATCAGTCTTAAACATGGAAAACTGGTTAATAAAGCAGTGAGTCTTATTCTAGAAAAATTTAGATCAGGCAGTTTTCTTTGTACAGATTATCGGTACCTTGGTGGGAGGATAAGGACTGAAATGTGTGATTACCAGCTGCAACATTCAATGGCATGACTGGAAACGAAAAAGTTTATTTTTGGAAAAACAAAATAAAATAATCCTTTAAAATTATATGGAGTATTTCCAGCCAATAAAAATCTTTCCAGATCAAAAAAATCTTCTGCTCCTGTAATAGATTGAGTTGTCTGAACCTCAATATTCTATTCAGAGAAAGACATTGTTTAAGACAAACCCACTTGATTTGAAATAAAGTAACACTAGAAGTAACTTTTGCCCAGTTTGAAAACTATAGTAAATAACTGCTTTGTTTGTTATATTAAAATCTGAACAGCTTCTAAAATGTAACAAGTTACAGAGTCAAATCTGTTCCCAAAGATCTTCTACTCTGCAAAAAAAAAAAAAAAAAAAAAAAGGGGAAAAAGAAAAGAAAGG
>NW_010416818.1:32990-34808 GCF_000710305.1 Buceros rhinoceros silvestris | reverse complement strand
TAAAATTTTTCCCAAAAATTTTTTACTCTACAAAAAAAAAAAAAAAAAAAAAAGTGGTAAAAGCAAAGTAAGGATTGATTCATCTGCTTCTCTTCCGGAGAAACAGGAGAACAAATGGTTCAGCCGGGTCATTACCTCACATAGAATCATAGAATGCTTTGAGTTGGAAAGGACCTTCAAAGGTCATCTAGTCCAACCCCCCTGCAATAAGCAGGGACATCTTCAACTAGATCAGGTTGTCCAGAGTCCTGTGCAACCTGACCTTGAATGTTTCCAGGGATGGGGCATCTACCTCCTCTCTGGGCAACCTGTGCCAGTGTTTCACCACCCTCATTGTAAAAAAGTTCCTTCCTTATATCTAGTCTAAATCTCTTTTAGTTTAAAACTATCATCCCTTGTCCTATTGCTACAAGCCCTACTAAAAACTCTGTCCCCAGCCTTCCTATAAGCTCTCTTTAAGTACTGAAAAGCTGCTGTAACATCTGGAGGCTTCTATTTTCCAAGCTCAATAATCCCAACTCTCTTAGTCTGTCCTCATAGCAGAGGCATTCCAGCCCTCTGATAATTTTTGTGGCCCTCCTCTGTACTTGCTCCAACAGGTTCATGTCCTTCCTGTGCTTGACACAGTGCTCCAGGTTGGGTGTCACCAGAGTGTAGTAGAGTGGCAGGATCACCTTGTTTGACTTGCTGGCCACACTTCTTTTGATGCAGCCCAGGATACAGTTGCTTTCTGGGTTGTGAGTACACATTGTTGGCTCATGATCAGCCTTTCGTCCTCCAGTGTCCTCAAATTCTTCTCCACAGGGCTGCTCTCAATCCAGTAATCTCCCAGCATGTATTGGTACCAAGGATTGCCTTGACCCAGGTACAGGACCTTGCACTTGACCTCGTTGAACTTCATGACATTCTTACGGGCCCCCTTCTCCAGCTTGTCCAGGTCCCTCTGAATGGCATCCCATCCCTCTGGCATGTCAGCTGCCCCACTCAGCTTGTTGCCATCTGCAAACTTGCTGAGGGTGCACTCAATCTCGCCTGTCTATGTCATTGGTGAAGATATTGAACAACACTGGTCCCAGTTTGGACCCCTGAGGGACACCACTTGTCACCAATCTCCATCTGAACATCAAGCCATTGACCGCTGCCCTTTGTTTGTGAACATCCAACCAATTTGTTACTCACCGAATAGTCTATCCGTCAAATCCATGTCTCTCCGATATAGAGAGAAGGATGTTGTGGGGAACTGGGTCAAAGGCCTTACAGAAGTCCATGTAGATGACATCCATAGCTCTTGGACACCACTTGTCACCAATCTCCATCTGAACATCAAGCCATTGACCGCTGCCCTTTGTTTGTGAACATCCAACCAATTTGTTACTCACCGAATAGTCTATCCGTCAAATCCATGTCTCTCCGATATAGAGAGAAGGATGTTGTGGGGAACTGGGTCAAAGGCCTTACAGAAGTCCATGTAGATGACATCCATAGCTCTTCCCGTATCCACTGATGTAGTCACTGTCGTAGAAGGCCACTAAGTTGGTCAGGCAGGACCTGCCCTTGGTGAAGCCATGATGGCTGTGTTGAATCAGCTCCCTGTCCTCCATGTGCCTTAGCATAGCTTCTAGCAGGACCTGTTCCGTGATCTTCCCAGGCACAGAGGTGAGGCTGACAGTTTAGTAGTTCCTGGGGTCCTCCTTTCTACCCTTCTGAAAAATGGGTGCAGTGTTTCTCTTTTTCCAGTCACCAGGGACTTCACCTGACTGCCAGGACTTTTCCAACATCATGGAGAGTGGCTTTGGCACTACCTCAACCAGATCTCTC
>NW_010416818.1:31977-32658 GCF_000710305.1 Buceros rhinoceros silvestris | reverse complement strand
CACCTGACTGCAAGGTCTTTTCCAACATCATGGAGAGTGGCTTGGCAACTACATCAGCCAGTTCTCTCAGGACTCTGGGATACATCCTGTCAGGACCCTTAGATTTACGTATGTTAAGGTTCCCAAGGTGGTCACAAACCAATCTTTGCTTACAGTGGAAGGGACTTTGACACCCTGGTCACCATCTTTGCAGTTCATCAACTCAGGAGGTGTGAGAAGAGAAGTTATCTGTGAAGACTGAGGCAAAAAAATTGTTGAGTACTTCATCCTTCTCCTCGTCTGTTGTTACCACCTTGCCAGGTGACGTAAAGGGGAGTTGCAGGTTATATAGAGGGAGTTTTCCATCTGTAGAAAAGCACCTTAAGACTAAGGACTTGAGATGGCTGTGAAAAATTCAGATTGTCAACAAGACTTTCACTAGACCATAACAAGATCCTGCAGTCAGCAACAAACCAAGGGCATCAATGCAAGGATTCAGGGTGCAAAAATATTATGGCCAGATCAAGAGAATACTCGTAGCTGCATTTTGAATAGCTGGGAACAGGAATTACATGTTCATGAGCTCCGAGAAGACACAATATTATCAAATGCAACCATTGTAAAATATTTACTTGCTTTTTCTCTTTTTCTTGCCCTAAACAATTTCATTGTCCTCTCTTCAGCTGTCAGAAAAACTCTAGC
>NW_010416818.1:19702-31786 GCF_000710305.1 Buceros rhinoceros silvestris | reverse complement strand
GGTCAGCAGGGTCCAAACAGAATAAAGTACTTGTACTTGCATCATACAGGAAAATGAAAAACAATAAAGGATGTTTTTCTTTATAACTCTTAAGAACAACCGTGAGTTGCATTCTTGCCATAAATGCCTGGGAAGCTCCAAAGTTATAAACAATTTTTTTTCTTTGTTTTGCAGATTTTAGTGTGATTTCCTTAGGCTTTTTTTTTTTTTTAATGTTAGTAATTATATTAATTACTTCCTTGGTGTGAGCCTTTTTTTTGTTTTCTTACACATAAATAAGAAAAATAACACTATGCTTAGTAATACAACTATAAAGGGGCTAAAGTCCACAAATCTCTCAGTTAGCAAATAGCAACATCAGTATTACTTACAAGACATCATGGCATAAGTATGCATTCATTTACTGGATCCTGAATATTGGGTGATTTAATTACTGAGAGTAATTAAGCAATCTTCCATAATATTTGCAATAAAGAGATCAGTGCAAAAGAAAATATTTCCATGACCGTTTGATATACACATATTTATTCACAACAGACGTAAATCAATATGGGTATAACTGAGCATTAACAGGACAGGATTTTGTCTTTTGGAGTTAAAATCCTCCCATATGAATATCTAACCTAACAGCAACCCAGTAAAACATCAAAGCCCTACTTTGAGCAGGATGTTGGAGAGATGACCTCCTGACATCCTGAATTATTCTGTTTCTGTGATTCTAACTGCCCTACATATATACATATTCTCAGAAAATCATTCTCAATAGGCATAACATTGATACAAGCTACCCCAAAAGATGCTGGGCTTTAGAGATGTGATATTGCTTTGTTGATGTATTCAACCAAAATATAAAGAGAGCCAGGGGACTTCAAGTAGGTCAGAATACTTGATTCTCTTCCCACTGTTCTCCTTCTGTGTCATTCTGAGGAACAGCTACTTTGATCCTATCTTATGTCTTTGATTTTTCTGAATAATAAACATAACTTTGAAAAACACTCTCTACAGAAAAGTTTGATGCTGTTGTACATAATGTTTCATCCCTCCCCAAATGATCAATTCTAGTTAATCGAAATGATTAATACCAAATAATTAAGATGACTGTGACCGCTACAAAAACATGACTATTTGAAAAGTCTATGTATAGTTAATGAATCACAGTGTAAGATTATGGGGTTTTTCCCATACATCATCATCAAGCTTCACTTTACTTGTATTGCTCCATTTTGGAATTGCAGTGATACTGGACTAAGTAGAGAAGGTCGTTAATCTCCTATGTAAATGCAAGCCCTATTGGACAAACTAGATGGCCAAATTCTCCGACTTCAGTCTGTAGCCACTGGTGGCTTTTGTCTGCTAAACAGAAGAAACTTCTGGAGCAGCTTTTCCACTCCTATTTATAAGGCTTCTAAACTTTCTTTCTAAAGGGAACCAAACTCCTTAGTCTTACTAATACAGCACATATTCTAATTCAGTTCCTCTTCGCTCAACTCTTTGCACCATTTTATCAAAATCCTCTAAAACTGGGATTTCTATAGACCCCAGTACCAGAGAACACCAAACGTTTTGGCAGGAGCATTATCAATGCCAGTCATAGAGACAAATACCATTCTTGTTCATTCTCCCTGGCCTCTCCCTGCAAAATAGGTAGCCATGATTAGACTAATTAAATTTTCAAGTGATTTAATACTTCATTTTTTGAAAAAACCATTTTTTTCAGAAAAAATTTCTTTAATTCAAGTCTGTTTCTCTGTGAGTCTATGAAGGTACACACTAAATTTGACATTATTGCTCTGTTCATTCATAATTTTCAAGAGCCACACATTTTAAAGTCTTACTAGAAATGTACTGATCAGTTAGCTCTCCAAAGCAGGATGACAGAGTACAGTTGCTAACTTACTTGGAACAGACTCACAAGTCTTCTGGTCAGCCTAAACCCTATGTCTCCTAACCACAAAGCAGCACTGTCCAAGGACCTTGCTGACTGCAGCTGTTAGTACCTTGACAGTCATCATCATCATCATGACTTTGCTTTGTGAACGAAGATCTGGCAAGGGCTTTTCCCATGCTTACTGCAAGCGATGAGTGCACCCTTCGGGCCTGCGCGGTGGATTTTCTGGTGAGGCGCAGCGTGCGCGGAACTGGCTCCACCCTTTACACCTGAGGTTCATCTGCCAGGGCCTAGCAAGCTTGGACCGTGACAGCGAAGTCCTTGGGTCATAGGTTTGGTTAGAGTGTCCTTCTCTGAGATGATGGATGCCTTACAAGGCTAAACAAGCTCCATCTGCCCGGGTTTGGAGTCAGAGTTGTCCTTCTCCTAGGATGGCTGCCCGAAGGCTAGTGAGCCCATCCTGCCCATGGACACACTTTGTCTGACCCTTCAGCTGAGACCTGTCTGGCTTGGGAGACCCCACCGGAGGCACACGCCACCACCAGCACAGCTCTCAACCCCACAAGGGCACGCAAGCTCTTTACCCATGGCAAGAGGGTGCCCGTGAAAGAGACCTTGACAATACCTCTACATCATCTACATCATCTACCATCTACAGCCAATCCTCACAAGAAAAAGGAAGATACTAATGAACCAGCTCCCAGGTATGAGTACTGTCCTAGCAAGGAAGAGGGAGCATCAATGTGGGAGAAAGACAGGAGGTCAGAAAAAACACGAAGAACCTCAGGCTGGTGGTAGGAAGGAAGGATTTGGGGATGGAAAAGCATGAACAGATGCTAGCTAGGACATACAGTGTATGGAGCCCTACAGATGTTGAGGAAATTCCCTGAACTATATGCCATTTTGTGGGTGAATAACAGGTGCCTTGGGAAGAGAGATGTGGAAAGGAGGAGATGGAGGTACTACTTGCAGTGACTTCACTAGGTAAAAAATTACCAAAAGGGATCTAAGAACAGTAATCTTATTTTTGACATGCTGAAGTGCTTTTATCCTCTTGCATTACGTATTCACAGTAACACATATACTTGTCTGTTAGGTGCAGATCTTTTCCCTGATAGTCATTAGAAAAGACAAAAACCCACATAGCTATTTGAGCTGATGTGTTAGATGATGCTGACTTTTGGAATAGAAATTTTAAGTCAGCAATTTTTAAACCATGCTTTATGTAAAGCTATATAAATTAGCACACTGGCTTGAAAATGTATTCCACCTCTGCTGTATATTTTTACAAATTGCATTTACTTTAAAACCACATAGGTTTCCTTCCTCTTTCTGGATTTTGATACAACACAATGTGCCTCTGAAGTGTTCACTATGCGGAGCAGTGGGTCACCATCCCTTAGTCTGTTTTATCTCTCCTACATAATTTCCCAAAGAAGGGTAAAGAAATTTACTCTCTTCAGTCTGCTGACATTTCATATCTTTCCAAGTTCATCCATGCTTAATGAACTTTCAGAGGTTCAGAAACATTAGAGGCACAACATAGGGTACATGAAGCCAAAATAAGAGCACTTGATGACTCCTAAATTACTGGTATTTAAAATTTGCAGAGTAACATTCCAATCTACTTCCCAAATTCACAGTGAGTTTTCAATGGCTACTCTTGAATCCAATTCTCACCTCACACATGAGGAAGTTTGATATAATAGGCAGAAACTAAGTCTCACAAGGCAGAAAAATAAATCCATTTTTTTCCCTCACAAGAAGAGCAGAACAGTAAAACGTGTTACTCAGTTTTCTCCATATTAATCCCACGCTATTTCCTTTTCTTCTAAAGAATCTTCTACTTCCTTTTAGAACATCACAGAATTTTAAAATGGGTTTGAATACATGAAATAGGACAGAAAAGACTTTTTTTCTGCAGGGAACCCCTTCCCCTTTGTCACCAGTCCCTTCAAAATTGTTGTGGAAAACAATCTTTCTTTCTGTAAACAGAATTCTATCAAATATATTTAATTATCCCACTGAGTTGTTAGGCTTCAGATTGCTTTCTCTTTCAAAGCGTCTCCCCATGTGCTCTCGCTTCATGCTGCAACATGTTGTCAGCACTGACTTAAAAGGTTAGAGCGGTGTTTGTGAACAATCGATCCTACCTCTGAGAACTAGGAGAAAAATTATTAGTCAGAAGATACTCTCCTGTGGATCTTGATCCAGACTGCCTCCCTCTCTCCAATGACCTCAGCAGTGGCACATCCTATCCCTGCCTACGACAACCAGCTTTGGAGGCTTGCCACTTTCCTCTTCTGAAAGTTAAACTGGCACGAGCAATTTTGCAGTGGAGGTGTTTGTGACAGGTGTGTGGGCTCCTGATAGCTAAGGTGGGGAGCTGGGCAAGTCACTGTCCATGTGGGTTAAAGAAAAAAGAAACATAGAGTCATAGCATCACAGAAGACTTTGGGTTGGAAAGAACCTTCAAAGGTCATCTAGTCCAACCCCCTGCAGTGAGCAACTAGATCAGGTTGTCCAGAGATCCATCCAACCTGACCTTGAATGTTTCCAGGGATGGGTCATCCACCACATCTCGAAGCAACCTGTTCTAGTGTTTCACCACACTCATTGTAAAACATGTCTTTCTTATATCTAGTCTGAATCTCCCCTGTTTTAGTTTAAAACTCTCACTCCTTGTCCTACCACTACAGGCTCTACTAAAAAGTCTGTCCCCATCTTTCTTATAAACCCCCTTTAAGTACTGAAAGGCCTAAATGAGCCTTTATCCAATGCTGCAGCTCCTCCTCAAACCAAATGATGATTTAATTGGTTTTAACATATGATCGGCCTCAAGCAGTAGAGGTCAAAACATCAAATGTAATGAAAAGGAGTACCTGCTGTCTCATTTATGTGACCTGAGAAAGGCAGTGAAAACAAAATTACATTTGACTGAGCAGAGGATAATAAGATCTGTGAGTTACAAGTGGAGTGGGAATTCTCTATGCCCTGTCCTGATAAGGGCATTTAGAGAGGTATTGTCACAATAAAACAAGTGTTCTCCAATAATCAGGTACAGTTCTAGTGAATGTGCTGGTGCTGACAGATCACACTCCAAAAAAGGCAGAGGCAGATAAGCTGGTGTCTGAGCATCATCTGAAAAAAACATTTTCTCTGAAGAAAGAGGATTTGAATAAGAAAATACACCAGTTAAATGAGACCATTTAGAAAAAGAACTATTCAGTAAGGATAAGAAAAAACCCTGCTCCAAATATGAAAACAATGAACAATATGATGAAAAATAAAGAAAAGGGAACATAAAATAAGTCTTTGATTAAGCATCCTCTTTTACCATGAGATTGCACTATGTTTCTGGGGTACTGTAGTGCCTAGAGTGCCAAACACTTTGTGCTACCTGAGAAACAGTTGCTTTCTGGCCAGAAAGTGCTCTTTCTGCATTCATTTTCAGTTTGAAAGAATTTGTTAAAACTTTTGTTTTTTACGGTATCTTGAAAAGAGGGATGGAAATCATCTCTGAAAAAAATATATATGCAAAAATAAAATGGTTAAACTGTTGATAATGTCTGTCCTAGGTGATCTAGGGAACCATGAGAGGACTGCAGCTAGCGGAGTATTTTCAGTATCAAGATAGCAAAACTAGAGACATTTTGGCCATCTATGACAGCTGTACAAAGGTTGGCAGATAATTTCAGCCAAAATTATCATGCTAATAACAGCCAAACTTAATAATCTTTTTCATCAGCTACCTATTCATCTTCATATAAATCAAATTATGGCTCTTGGCATACTATTCTCTAGCATAGGGCACAAGTGTCTCTCAGGGCACAGGACATTCAACTTCACCAGGAAGAAAAATATGGCCGTAGGGTTCCACACACTGTTTACACAAGCTCTGTGGCTGCTTGCCTTTGTTTTCAAGATTATAGCTTTATCATCCACCTGGTTTTCCATGATAGTGGAATTACTCCTTTAGTTGTGCAGTCGTGTTTATAGCTCCCTTCCAGCCTTCTCTTCAGAGGAACCAAGGCCCTTCCATGATTAAGAATTCCTGTTTCCCACTACCCAACCCTGCAGGTCCTGGCATGAAAGAGAACAGTAGTAAAAACTCAGAGTTTTCAATTCTCAGTCTCAAGATCCAACTATAAATGCTGTGTCATGATTATGTATGTATAATAATCTTTCTGGTACTCTAGATACACAATCAAAACTCTTCTCTTGCATATTAATCACAGAAGAACCAGATGTGTGGTGGAAGTGCAAATCTGAAGCAAGAACGGCCTCTGAAGATAGGGCAACAACTGCTGCTGCAGTTATTGATAATACAAAACAGAATAAAACAGGTCAGCCCTTTGCATAAAAAAACATACCTCTCCTACTCAAGGGGAAAAAGTTCAGTTCAAGTATTTTATGAAGCAATTTCTGCATTAATATTAGTCCTAATCAGCAAACAGGAATACATTCAAGGACTACTATACTAACGAACACTGAACACAAAAATTGTCTTGAGGAAAGATACCAAAACTTGTCACAGAAGACAAGAGAGAGAAAGAAATTATACAGGAAAGTGGAAATTCAAAGGAAAATAAAAATCAGAATAAAGAGTTATTTTCAATTGGTTAGAAAGTCAAAAAAGGGAGCTTCAGGAACCAGAATCCAACTCTTGTAAAAGGAAAAAAAATCCCAACATTAACAGGTGTGGCTTCAAGCTACAAGATCAATGGTAATTAGAAAGGCAGTAACAAAGAATATCAAGAGAAAACAAGTTAGACTTCACATTTCAGAAGGAGGAAGTCTTTCAGCAAATAAATGATTCGGATGGGCTACCAGGAAACAGAGTAATTTCAGACACACTAAAGTCTAACCAGGGCAACTCTTGCTTCTTTTGAGTAGTTCCTCACACTTTCAAAAACCTCATTGATTTCAATTACTGGTTTCCTAAGGAACTCCAGTGAAAACTACTGTATAAGGTGATTATCATGAGCTAGCCCTAATAATTTCTTTTCTTCAGTCCTTCTTCAGAAAAGAATGACAGTAAGACATTTGTGTAGAGAATACATAGTCATTCCTGGATTAAATATTTGTGTTTCTGAGATGTAACATATTTGTGCCCAAGTATTCCATTGTTATGCAGTTGACATTCCTACTGGCTTTGCTAATCAGGAAATGAATGGGAAAACATAGGTAAGCAATATGTTAACCTCAGAAGGTCTTTAAGCTGAGTATGTCTAAAGGCATGAAACTATTCCATCAAGGCAAATGATCAAACCTGTTATTATTATGGAGTGGATTACTGAATGGCATTTTATTGAGATGCGGTTGATGTATATGAGTCAGGTTTGAGGATAATATTTAATGATATTTGTCTAAAATTTAGATTTTATTGACGCCAACATTAATCAAATTGCTTTAAGTGAAAGTGCACTAAAGTTAAGCTTTTTACACCAGGAGATAAACAATGGCGTAACTATGAAATATTTTTATTATTGAATGATCAGTCATTATTACTGTTGCTCTTAATAATCCCTCTTGAAGAGATTTTTTTGTTTTCTTTCCAATAATACAAAGTCCTAAGTACATAATATGCACCAAACTCTCTTCTCCTTGCTCCCCAGAATATAACAAAACCATATTCACAGCACAATATATGAATAAAACTGCTGGGAGCATTTGGAAGAAGCTTCTTCATAAGTCTAATAAAGGCTTTTATTCTGGACTCATTAATAATGAACTCTATTCTAAACATAATAGATAATATTGAAAGAGAAAGGTGGAAACTAAAATGAGAAAAAGCTATTACTGTAGTGCAAAGAAACAAGAAGGGAGCCATAGCGGTTTGTTATACAAAGGGATATTCTGAATGCAGGAAGAAAAAATTGTTTTTTCAAGGTGAAAAAGGTACAGCAGCAAGAGGTTGAGAACTGTAACTGGAACAGTGGGAGAAGAGGGTGAACTGCTGTGGAATAAAGCTGAAGCTCAAATTATGTGGAGGTCAAACTCTCAGATTTGTCAGTGTGACCCAGCTTAATGTTTATTTTCATGACTGGTATCAATACCCATTAAAAGCTCCAAAATAAGGATAAAACTCACCAGCCGTTTTAATTATAATTCTGGTAGTAATTTTGGTCTGTCTTCCCTCCAAGCTTCCTTCATCATTCAAAGAATGTTTTTAGTCTCTTATAGCCATTAATTTTAATAAGAAAATAATGAAACATATGTTTGGTTTATCTCACAAAGATTTACGTAGGTTTTTAAATTGTAATTTTTAAAAAATTACAATCCTAATTCCAATCCCAGATCAAGTCATAGGCATATAGAACCAGTTTGCTGGGTTGCGTGAAATGGACAGTGGTCTCTCCTTGTAGTGTAGCTAGACATAAATCCCTAGCTTAGATAGGCACAATGAAAAATCTGTTAAAAGTTCACAAAGGAGTCTCCTCTCAGTGATGCAAGCCTCTAGTCTTAGGATGTCTGGACAAGGATACCCCCTGCTGACTTCAATGCAAAGATGTAGAGGTATTTTTCAGAGACATTTTGATCATGTTGAGATTTGAGACTAAATGGATACAAATACCAACTTTTGTCTGAGAATCCTAGGTTTGTGCTATGATTTAACTAGCTTTCTTCTTGCAAGAAGAAAATTCTGAGAATCAGATGTTGAGAGAGATTCCCTAACTGAGTCTGGTGTAACCTTGAGGTAACATATCTTGGGCATCACGTTTCTTCTCCTTTTAGCTTTCAAAATCTATTTCTTAGGTATACAGATAATTTTCATCTGGTTTAACTTTACAACTAGAAGATGTCCAATCATCATATATATGTTCCTATGTTTACTGTGGGATACTTAACCTCAATAATAGAAATTCTTTTACTAAAAAATTTAATTTGTCCCAAATCATAATCCAGTAAGTCACAATAAAGAGGATTTACAGCATTAACCTTTAAATCATAATAGTCACAGAATAATTAGATTGGATATCTAACTTGTTGGAGGGCATCTGGCCTACCACCCAACCCAAAGCCAAACCATCTTCAAAGTTAAATACAACTTTGAAATTAGATCAGGTTGTTCAGGGCAGAAATCTCTACACATATACTTTTTGAGGCAGCAGTTCATGACAACAAGATATTTTGCATCGTTGGAAATTTTTTCTTTCATAGATGCCCTTACCTGCTAGGAGAGCACACTGTCAGACCAAAACAGACAAAAACTGTGTAATGAATGACAATGACTCCATATTTCTGATGTAGCAAGAGTGTAGGATGTAATCTTGCTAGCTGCAATGTGGCATTTCAGGATATTACCTCGCCTTAAACAAACTCCAGCTAGACTCTCAATGACATGTTCAGGAATTTCATTCTCCAGCTACAAGAGGAATTCTCTTTTTAATGTTCTTTTTATATCTTAATTTGTCTTATATGTGTCTTTCTACAAGTTTTATATGAGCAATTAGAGATGAGATTTCCCCCTAAAACCACACAGGCAGAGATCACACATGAAAAAAAGACATGAGTCTTTGCAGTATGCACATTGCATAAGTCTTATGTTGACTTAGTTCAAATACTAGAGGCACCTTTGAATGAAAAGACAAAAGGATCTTAGTGAGCAGCAGAGACTAAAGTAGACATGAATATATCCACAGTTGCCTCCCTCCAAGTCTACATTCATTGCCTGAATCCTACTCTGATTTTGAGATATCTTCTTTTAAACACAGTATCAGCAAAGTAAAAGGGATAGATAGCCTTTAAATATGAAAGGGTTTGTGAAGAAGAAAAATGACATTTGCAATTTACTATAAACCTTTTCTGGTACAAAAGAAAAGCTTAATTTGCGTTCCTTTTAAGCTCTCTTTACAGCTTTTTTGTCAGTTGTATAATTACCAGTTTCTTAACTCACGCAATCATCATTTGTTGCTTTCAGTGGATTATTCCTCACATTGTTGTACTGATCGTGTTACTACTGCCTCTCTTTTGTTCATATTGACCAGATTCGAGAGGAAAACAACCTTATTTCAGAAAGTGGTCCAATCTATTGCTGATTTATGTGGATGATTGAAGGCACTCTGGCTTTCAGGGCATCAAAGTTTGGATGATACTGTTGTTTATATGTGACAGATTGTTCAAAGCTAGATTTTAATAAGGGGCAGTCAGCAAGCAATTCAGGATTATAATCAACAGTTTACATACAACAGATACTTTATATTATCAAAAATGAGACACCCTAAATTACATGCAGAAAATCATCTGTTTTGACTTCTAAATCAAAGGCCAACATGCTCAGCTACCATCAATGCACGTAATTTACTTGAATTCTAGAGAACTGAATTAAAGCAAACGCAGTTCAGAAGTGAAGCGCTGAAAGAATTTACATGAGAATGACAGACTACTACATATTACTGAAGTTTTCAAAAGATATTTCAGCATCAAGTTATAAGCTTCAAATGAAATTTAATATTGAGTGTGTTAAAAGTGCTGAACTTAGAAGAAAAATGTCTTTTTCTTTACACCGGGTTAACAACTCTTTGACATTTTAACTAGACATCAGGAAAAAAGGAATTGCAATTTCCAAATTCTATATTTGCTGATATGAGGGAAGCCAAAGTGTTTACAGACTGTGCAAGGATGCGGTTCTTGATTAAATGGTATGTCAAATAGCAGCATTTTTGAATATAGAACAAGAGAGATTCATAGAAGGGATTCATTTGGGGTTTTATCTTTGTGACTTAATAGGATAATTCAGCATGATTCCTCCTCCTGGTCAGCTGGTCTTTGCATGCCTTTTTAATCAAATTGACTACTCCCTGCGCATTGCAGGGGGGTTGGACTAGATGACCTTTAAAAGTCCCTTCCAACCCAAACTATTCAATGATTCTATGATTTTGGATTACGAAAAGAAATATTTTTATTTTCTTCTACCATCTCCAGGCCCAAGTTATGTATACTTTCCAGATGAGTGAGTAATAACAAAGTATTTCACACCCAAAACTGCAGTGATCTTGAATATTAAAGTATTTGGACCACTCTGGAAGAGATCTATACTAGTAACATTGATCTTGTTTACTAAGAGACGAACTTAATTCATAGGTTGTTTTAGAAGCTGCTAACAAGAGGTGTTTTTTCAGTGTCAGTTTAGCCAAGTGAACCCTCTTTTTCCATGGAATTACATAAAATAACTACCATAGGTTCAAGAAAGTGTCACTCTATCTCAGCATCATGTCTCCCAAAATAACTGGCACCAGATGTAGAGAAAAGAGAATAAGACAAATGCAAGCACATATTATGCTTTTCCTCATATATGGTAGCAAGATGGAAGGCTGTCCTTCTTGGCTTTTTATTCCTTGACTTTGTCTAATTGCTTTTGGGATCCATGCAAACTCTTTGCATACACAGTATGTTGATGTAACGTGCCTTACATTTTAAGAGGACGTGATGTGAAGTAGTATATCTCCCTGTTCCTTAAAATCTTTTGCCCATAATTCACTCCTGCCTCCTATTAGGTATGAGTAATCTCCCTGTTTAAGTTCTCCATGATTCTGTGGGCCTTTATCATCAGCTGCTTTACAGGTTACAAGGTCCTGGCCTTCTCTCATACTGCTCCACAGACATACTTTCTCTAAGTATATTTCTCTACCTTTTCTATGTATCTTTTTCTTTTTGATAACCATGGGCATTGTTCAAGACATAGGTATGCAGTGAGTTCACAGTGATATGATCCTTCCCACTCTGCTCTCTTTGCCTTCCCTAGCCTGTCCTTGGTTTGCTTTCTAGATCACTGTTGATTACTGAGCTGATGTTTGCATAGAACTGTACGAGTGCGTGGAATGGGAGAGAGTCTGGTTCATTACCTGCTTAAGGACCGTTCAGTGTAAAATATAGGACACATAACAAGTAAACCAATAAATTAAAGACAGATGAACAATTCTAAAGGAAAAGGTGAACAGGGGGACAGTAACAAAGGCCAGAGCTCTTTGATCACTGATTGATGGCCATTAAGGGAACTGCTTGGGATCATGCTTGAGAATTGCCCTGGACAATTGTGTTTCTGATAAGAAGCTGAAACATGACTGTTGTAAGCATTAGGGATTATTTCAAGGGACTTGTGTGGAATTGCTGTTGGGCTTCCAGAAGGTGCTTGTGGTATTCTGTAAAACTTATTATGGGATGTTTAGGGAAAGGACCAAAGATAGGGAAAG
>NW_010416818.1:2918-19633 GCF_000710305.1 Buceros rhinoceros silvestris | reverse complement strand
GAAAGAGAAGCCTGTTAAGTCGCGGCACCCATAGGTGTCTATGCCAGTAATTTGTCACTGGCCAGACTTTCATGTTTTCCCTGAATTTGGCTGCTACTGTAAAATCTTTAACAAGAATGCCTGTTATAATTCTAAGACCTCTTTCTAGAATGGTGACAGATAGAGCAGATGCAACAACTACATATTTAAAAGGAAGGATTTTTTTTCCTTGCTTATCTTGCATTTATCTATGCTGAATTCTACCTGCTGTACTATTTCTCTCAGCCAGTCAGTATCTCAACACCCTTCTGCGACTCTGCAATAGGTTGTCTTTTTCCATTCCCAAGACAGCTTTGTGCATATGCACATTTTGCTGCATTGAGAAAGCTGGCCATCAATTCCAGTCCTTAATTTGTAGTTGTTTGTTTTTTTTTTTTTAATGAGTTACTTATCTATGTAGTGATCCTCTCTACAATATCAATAGCACTGTAGTGTCTTAGAGTATATCTTTTTGAGCCACTACTCGGAGAAGAGATATCACCTGGATTTTGCTCGTACACATTGCTCATGATTCCTCCAAACAACCGACACATGTGTGAAGTGCTTTGTAAGAGCCATATGGACTCTTCTCTAAAAAATGAATCCATATTTCCTCATTACAGTCTTTATCTATCCTTCCTCCCTTCCTTCCTCCCTCCCTCCTTCCCTTTCTTCCTCCCTTCCTCCCTTCTTTCCTTCCTTCCTTCTTTCCTTCCTCCCTCCCTCCCTCCCTTCCTTCCCTTCCTTCCCTTCCTCCTTTCTTTCCTTTCTTCCTATTCCTTCTTTCTCTGAATCATTTTGTAAATCTCATTTTATCCCTATATTCCTTGACAAGTTGGGTGGTCTTCTGTCATAGTTCATAGACTTTCTTATTCTCTAAATGCACTCTAATTATTTTTAATATCTTCCTTTATTCCTCTGGAGCCCTCTCCTGCAAACTCTTCCCTTGAATGAGATAAGGTTGCTTAGTAGTATAAGTACCTTTGACTTTGGGGAATGCCAGACCTTTTCTGCGCTCAAATGCTGGGCCCTTTTAGACTTTTTTTTTAAAAAAACCTTTCCTCTGAAAATTTAAATCTGGACAGAACTAGTCCTCCTGTTTGTATTTCCATCAAAATTAAAAATTAACTTGTGATCAGTTGATCCAAACATATAGTTTGAATGTATAGTTAGAATATTATAGTTAGAATATTATAGATGCCTATAGTTAGAATACTATAGGTGAATCAGTTATCTAAAGCGGGTTCAAAACAGTATCACCTGTTCTTAGTTTATGGCTCAATTAATGAAAAACTGAAAAATTTTGTTACAACAAATAGTGTTAGACTTTAGTATTTGCAATAATGTGCATTGGCTAACGAGTGCTTTGGAACTTAATGTTTCTTATAAGGATAGCGCTTCCAATAGGATTTCTCTCTGTAGAAAAATTAGCCTGTACTATAGCCACATCTGATAGTGGGATTCATGAGCAGGCTCCTATCACTTCCTACTACAAGCGAATTTTAATTTAGTCTTCCACTCATTAGTCCAGCTCAGAACTTTTCTTTTTTAACTGTGGAAATGCTTCCAGTTTTGTACTGCAAATTAAAGACAGTAAAATATAACACTCAACAAATTCATTCTTCATGAGCAACACACAGTTCATAGCTCAGTTTTTTGGCATTGCTTTCCAGTCCCGTTTCTCTAAGCTCACCCTGTACCTTGCACACCCTCCTGTTAGTTTTTCCAGTCAGTTGCCCTTAATTTTGCCATTACTTTACAAATACTTTATACGCTGTGTTTGACTGACCATCGCCCGTCTCACCTGTGATTAGGCACTAATTGCATTGCAGTCCAGTAATCACTGTTAACAATACTAGCACGCCTTCCTCATTGATCCCTCATTTTCTGCTTAATGATATTACTTCATCCACTGCAACTTTTAAATTACTCTTTATTTTGGTGAGGTTTTATGTGCCTTTTAAACTGTGATCAGCTGTCACGTAGTCTGGCTCTGCCATGCTCCATTCTCCCTCAGTACTCCTTTGGCTCCAATCAGAGGCAGCTGATGCAAAGAAGTTTAATGTAAATTTTAATGATATTAAAAGCTTGAACAAAGTGCTTTTGAAGTCCAGGTACTGACTAAGCTAAACACACCGCAAAAAGATGACAGAGTGAGTTAGAAAAGTAAAGCGTCAATTCTAGCAGTTATTTAAAATTGTGAAATTGTTCTCTAGTTCTGAGATTGCTTCAGAACTCGAATACTAAGGTTTTGCCCATTTGTTCTTTATTGCATGGGATGGGAAGACTGTGTAATGAAGATTAACATGAGACACATTATTCCATGTTAGCTGTGCCAACAACATTTTGTAATTGAAAGGTACTTGAATTAGGGACTAGGCCAATCACCAATAAATTTAAGGTAAATGTTTCTATTGATTAGAAACAATATTTAGATTGTTCTGTATTAGCCAGACTCAAGCGTTTGATGCAGCTCTTGGTGAAGTTAATGCTGCTATGAATACTGATTAAGAGGAATAGAAGCCAATTTAAAATACGTCTCAGCTGACCTCCTGTACAGCTTGGTGTCTTGCAGTCTCAAACATATGCATGTCTGAAGAAGGTTATGCATAATACTAAGTTTCCTTAAAAATTACAGTAATCCTCTACAGGTTTTGACAATCGAGAAATGTATTACTTTGACAGTAGAAGTTTGAATCTGAATTTCTCTTTCAAATTTATTTCATTTTCTCTTGAAAAATCTTTTAAAGGGTTCACTGTTTTTCCGAGGGATCTGACTGAAGAAAAATATGTGAAATGAATGATGAGTCCTAGAGAAGCAAAGAGAGAGAGACACTACTTGAGAAATTATCTATTTTCAGTTTCCCCAAGAATACTATTCTGAAGTACAAGATTTGCTCCTGAAGCCCATGCAGCAATTCTGCCAGAAGTCCAGTTCCCATACTTAGCTTGTTTTTTCTTACACATACCAGATGATGCTGTGAAATGTTCTCTTCCCATAGAAGGGGAGTCCCTCAGTAAAGAAACTTTTCTATGTCTAAACTTTTCAGTCATTTTTTTTCCAGTATGGGTTTTTCCAGTAGAGAGAGCTTTAGAAAGAAAACTTTCCTTTGATTTGGAAGTAAAATAAGGTCATTATAAGTTTCTGTCAGAAGCTCAGCAGGCATCTACCTATACCCTAACATAACTTTGGGTCTAACCCTTTACTGAAAACCCTTAATAAGAAGTTGTGAGAGTTCCAACTGGTAAATGGCTCAGTTAATTATTTTAAACATATTTTAACCCACTGAATTATAATCATCATTAATTAGTCCTGAAAGGTTATTTTCCTTTTACATGTTTTAGTTGTGAAGGAAAATTATGGCCTATAAAATAACCCTGACAGAAGATAAAAGATACTTGAAACTTAAAAAATAAGAAAGTAAGAAACATGATTTTTTGATTTGTGAAGTTATTGTTGGACCTAAAAGTTTCTGAAGATTAGAGCACAAAGCAAGTGATTTTTTTCTGCCACAAAACCAGGATTAAAGCTGAGAAAATTGTTTTTAAAAAGTGCATTCCAACCACTCTGCATACCAAGCCAGCATTAAAAATCTATCTGATGGCCATAAGCTAGTCATATAAATCACCTGTGCTCCTTTTGGAGCAAGAAGCTGTACAATACAATGGAAACACTCTTTATGTGATAATGACAAATATATTGTGGGGTTTGTTGACATATTCATAGCTAGAATCCTGATGCTACAGAAATATCTTGTTGCCACAATCTGAGTTAGAAACTAAAGAAAAATGTTTTCCTCCAGAAAACCTCTTATGACCCTCTAATCCCTTCCAACCTGCCACAGTTCAGAAATTCAGCATTTACCCTTCCAATCTTCACCTCCTGCAATACTTCCACCATGCCCTAACCACCATTTCTCTTCATCACCATTTAAATTGCTCCCACAGCTTCTAGTTGCTGGATGATGGAGAGACATCTAATGTGACCAGTTCTGATACTATTCAGCTTATTTGCAATATCTCAGATAAGCTGGAGTGACTATTCCTCTGGCGGGTGAGGGAAGGGAAGAGAAACAAACAGGAATTTCCCTCTATAGTCTTCTATAAAAAACTAAATGAACACAAAAGCTTTGTGATCTCTACTAAACTACCACATATGGCTGGAATGTATGCAGTATGTTCCCAAATTCTCTGGAAAGGGAGGAGATGAAAGAAACAGACAAATAGTATGATTTTAAAAGACTAATTTCCTTACAAAACAAGGTTAAAATAATCAGTGCTTATGTTCTCAGTGGTAATGCCTCTGACTAGATTACAAATAGTGTCCAAGTCATCTGTTTAAGTATACTTTGCAGAGAGTAAAGAGAGCATCCAAACATCAATGTCTAACTGTTCTCAAATGTAACATCTCTTGAGGCTTACTGTATTGTTCTGGCATAGACTGATCTAAAACTGCCCATTTTATGCAGAACTGAGACAAATGGTGGACACCAATGGGGTCTTTCCTCTAGTGGAGAAAAGCATAACAAGAATACATGGCTGGAGCCTACAGCTAGACATATTTAAACTTGTAATGAGACAATTTTTTAATTGCAGTGGTGATTAACTATCAGAGCCATCAAGTAAAGTGATGATATTTCTCCAGTTGTTGAAATCAAGACTGACAGCTGTTCCGGGACAAAAGCTCGAACCCATTACAAGTTACTTGACTTGCTTACTGCAGAGCTTAACTGGGTGAAATTATACTGCAGATGTTATATTTAGCTCAGGCTAAGCGATCCAGTGATCCCTGTTGGCCTTCAAATGTATGAACTGATAAAGTGAAGTTGACAATAGAGAGTTAGAATTTGCAAACAGCCAGACTTGAGGGAATATGGGATGCTTCAGTTTGAATGGCAGAGAGAAGTGCGGCTTGAGCAAAACTGAAACAGGTTTTATGCAGAATTTGAGAAGTCCTAAAAGGGAATGGGGAAGAAAAAAAGGTTTATCGAAAAGAACTTCAAATCTTTTTCTGTAAGATTATTTTCTTTTCATTGTGGACAACTAAGAAAAAATTAAGATTTTCCTTCAAAACATTGAAATTAAACATTTTGTATTAAACAATTTCCCACAAGAAGAATTGTGATGAATTGGCTGAAAAATTTCAATTCATGTCTGATTTTCATAATTCCTTTTTTGCTGAATATACTTTTTTTTTCAGAGAAAACAAAATCTACTCAGTCAAGCAAGCCACACAAAGTGTATTGATAAGAAAGGAAAAAGGTGTAGCAATAAGCATTACTGTGGCATGTCCTGATTGAGAAAGAAAGAGTGGATTGGCAGTTAAAGATTACTTTAGGGAAAACTGTAAAATGGTTAATATGACTGCTAAGAATAGGTACCCTATGATAGATTAAAACTGAAGTTAGTTTTAAATAGAATCTTGATAGTATTTCTCACAGATTTTCCATGCATATGAAACTAAGGGACAGACGTGAGTGATGGACCAATTGATACTTGCATCAGATGAGGGTAATGGTTTATTCAGATTAGCATATTTACACAAATTAATCCAATGCAACGCTTGGATAAATGGCTAACCAACATTTACAGAACTGAAATTCCTTGAAATAATATTCATAAGATGCTTAACAATTGTTTGTGATACATTAAAAATATTTATGCGAGAGGACAGATTTACCTACTAACAAAAAAGGTTTTTTGACACTATGATGGTGAGTGGCTTTCTTTAACTGCCTTTCTTCCACGGCTCCTGTGTGGCAATGGTACAACATTCAGAGTCCTCCTCCTCCTCCTGACCTTCCTACATAGGCAAGCTGCATTCCTTCAGGATTCTTCATGGAAAACCAGCCAGCTTTATTTCTTTAGAGTAAACGAAGAATATCAAGGGCTACGAGGATGGACCCAAAACTTCCCTTTAATAGTCCCTCAAGAAATTCACCAGAAGTGATCAAACATGTAGATTTACCAGTTCACTTGCAGCTACCTTGAACCTTTGACACTGTGTTGGTTCAGACGAATCCCTTTGGTTGACAAAGTCGATTTTAAAATTGGTCCTGGTAACTCTGCTTCCAAAATGTCTTTATTTCTACTCAATAGCAGCAAGAATTGTTCTCATGTTATTACACATAAATGAACTCTAGGCAAAAACAACTCCACATCAATAGGCAGATTCAAATGCTATTAGGATATGACCGGTGTGATTGTGTCAGCCTTGTTTGTTTTCTTAATAGATTTTGATTATAGTGATCTGTGTGCTATTACACACAAAACATCTAACACTTTAAATTCCTAATAACTCTTAGGTTATCCATGAAAGCAATTGCACAGTAAATACGGCAAAAAGAAAAACATTACAGCAGAACTGGGAGAGGTGGTTTATGAAGAGAAAGATGAGAACGTGAAAACAAAAGATGTTCTAGTAATGTAGAATATTTTCTCAGTTTAACCAAGTAAATAAGGATTTGAGATGCATCAGATGTCCTGCTTTTGGAAGATGGTATTTAGCATTGCAGAGACAGAAATCTGCCTGTAATGAACAACATCACCAAAGGAACTGCAAGTCTAACTAGCAGCCAATCTCAAGCAACTTTAAAAAACAGCCTTTCTTAGGAAATACACCACCAGACTGTCTGATTAAGAGGAAGACAGCACTTCTTCTTTCTTCAGCGCAAAGCTCAAGTGTATACTCAAGGAATTTAAATACTACATCTGCAGCGGGAGGACTGGTTTGCTTTAAGCCACTTACTACAGGAGATACTGCAAGCACAGTTTTGGCAGGGTCTTCTCCAATGCATAACCTGACCCCAGCAACTCAGTGCACACGAAAATTGAGGGAGCCAAAATTGCCTCTCATTCCTTCATCTCTCTTAAACAGATATTGCCCAGTTTCCTGAATGCCAAACGGATACAGTACAGGTAAGAGACTGCTCTTTGCTGAATTCATCCTCTTGAACACTAAGAAAATCACCTGGTGATGTAACAAAAATAGATGGTCTGCAACTCTATTCCAAGTGCTAATTCACTCTCCCTCCACAGGCCAGTGCAGATCCTTTTCACTCTCATGTAGCACAACACAGCTCCATAAGAAGAAAAGCTGACATTTACATGCATCACAAATCACTTTCTGCTCATTTGGCTTCTGTATTTCTGTCTGTCTCTGACCTGCATTTCAACTAAACATTGGAGATGTTATTAAAATCAGACTATGTCTTTTCCTCCTAAGGTGATATTCCTGACACGCACAGCACAATTTGTGTTGCCATACAGCACAAGAGAGCCCATGGATCAATGCTAAATACATGTATCATGTTCAGTAGAATGCTTTACTAAGTATGTGAGATAATGAAGTCAGTCAGTTTGTCTGGGAAGCTAAATCCAACAATTTCACCTCTCCACCTGGCAAGAAATAAGTTTTCAATGAGCACTGGACCTGGCCATGCCCTGCTGTACCCCACAAGCGCTGATGGGTAGTTGTCCGTGTTTATGCTCCTTTTAGCCTTTGCAGAGCAAAACATGATGACAGGCTGTGTTGTGCTGATGCACCGCTGGCATTAAGGGTTTTGCCTCTATGCCGAAAAGGCAAGAGTCACTCTGTTCTCCAGCTGAGGTACAGCAGGCTCTCTGGTTGCTCCTTGCTTTGTAGCATCCCCCTTCACAGACGCCAATGGAAGGTAGGCTGAGGACAAGCTTTGACGGTTTCCCGCTCAACAGCTTTGTGTGTTCAGGTCAGCCCAGTAGCACCAGTTGCCTTTGAAATTTGGTCAGTATACAGGTAAGGAGAGGCTTCTACCAACCCACATCCCGCTGGCAGTTCCCCCTGCAGTGTGAACTCCCCGCATACAAACCATCAGGGCTTTTCCTCATGGCAGCATCTCAGCCATTTCATGACTGAATATGATGGGTTGGCATACACCACCTTTTTATAGACCAGTTACCAGGTCAAGCTGGAATCATACTGGACAGAATAAGTTCCTTGTGCCATAACTTTGTGGGACAGTCTTTTCAGGGTGCTCTGTGTGTGTCAACAAATGTATGCAACCATTGAGATCAGAGTGTCACAGAATCATACAATAATTTGGGTTGGAAGTAACACTTAAAGGTCATCTAGTCTAATCCCCTAAGTAAGAGGGTAAAAAGTATGCATCACGGGACTTTTCTCAAGAAGTGCATTTAGTACAAAAGCCTTACTGCAGACCAATTTAGTAGTGATTCCACTCACCTGGAAAAAAAAAATCCTGAATTTCAGTACCTAATTTAAAGCCAAGCTGCATTTGATGCTGCTGCATGATCACTTTTTTAGGGTGGTATGTTCCATGAAGAAACCTGAGTTTCATGGGGGCTTCCAAAACAGGTATATTTGATATTTCTTCGACATTTCCCTTCAATTGCTCTATTATTCTTCTCAGAAGGCTAAAATAATTACATGGTGCTAAATGTGGGTCCATTAGTGCATTATGAACCACGCAAATGACTTCTTTACTTTTATACTTCATGTCAGATAGGCACATCACCAAATGTATGTGATTGGTTGGCCAAAGTATGGTTTGAAACGTTTTTTTCACAACCATACTGTGTTTTACTAGTCTTTCAGTCAGATCTTTATGAAACATGCAGTTTTGTTGATAATATCTCTCTGGCAACTTCCTTACATTTTTTTGAAATGTGAATCTTTATTTTTTCAGATTATGCTTAAATTCTTTTGGTTGTCTTCAAGTTTAGAAGGTGATCTTACGTACTGTAAGACTGCATTCTTTTCTTGGAGGTCATACTGTCACTGTCTGTGGGCTGCCTGTCTCACCTTTGGCAAGTCCCAGCCTTTTATGTATCAGTGTCATTTATTTCAGTCCTTTAATAATGGAGTAGACTGTAATCAATATAGGGGATACTTTTATGATAGTCATGGATTATTCTTCACAAAACTGCAACTGCTTAGCCTTCTGAGAATGCTCTATGATTACTTGATGCATGGTAACAAATGGAATGAAGCAATTCCACATACATCAAAATATTCCAAAACTAGAAGACAGGCAGTTGCAAATTACAAGAGCATGAGAATGGAAGGAGCACGGTTTTTGCAAAAGGGAGAATGCAGTCATTTTTGCTAGACAATATTATTTCCCTAGCAAATCTGGGCAGCTTGAAGCAACATACATCTGTAGACATACAAAAGCAACTGAATGTCCTTTAATGAAGGTAAATAGTGATGATACACTCCCCCCTAAGCACCAGGGTTTTCCAATTTGCAGGCACATGATTACTGACACCAAACACAAAATTTCCATTCAGTGAAAACACATCTTTTTAAAGGTTCATATCCCATACTTACAGTAGCCATTTTGTCTGCATTTGGAAAAAGAATATCCAGGAAGAGAGGACAAGTATTGATTAAGGAAGAAGATCAGAAAGCAGGTCAACATGAAAGATTCCAAACATGCTGTAACAACTGTTACTGCAAAGGCTCATGTATCCGATTTCCAGCTTTTGAGTGTGGCTGGTTTCAGAGTGATAGAGATGAAGCAGGCAGAAGTATAAAGCTATCCTCCTCATGGTAAATAATTCCAGTAGCACAGGGATTTCCTGAAACAGAAGATGTATTCAGCACACCTTTTAATAGTGATCAGTGACTGCATTATCAAAAATTAGTGTAATACTAAATGGGAATCCCTTCATATTTTGAATCCCTTCATATCTGCAACATCTTATGACACTGCAGTCACCTGTGTGTCAATTTTGAGTTTGTAAACCTGCCAGAATACCTTTAGGCATCTTCTTGTTCTTATAGTGGGAGAAATGCACTACTGTCCTCTTTTCTGTGGCATCCATGCCAAAAAGGCTTCATTTATCTTCTCTTAAGTGAACTTTTAACACAGAAAGCAAGGCAAAATGCCGGCCTGGAAAGACAAGCTGAAAAGCCAATACAAGAGACTTGAATCGGTTGGGATTCTTTTTCACTTTTGACAGCAAATCTCAGTATTCCAGCTCACTGTTTTGGGGTACTTGTACTAGCATTACTGCAGTTTTCAAGAGCAAGCACTGTAGACAAAACTCCCCCCATAAATGGCCGTTTCAAAGAGATTCTGAAAAGATAACAGCAGAAGAAAATGTATCTATGAGGAAAACAGACAAGTGTTCTCCATTCTTTGTGTGTGTGAAAGAAGAAGCTTGAATAACCCGCAGGAGCTATACAGACACTCAATGTGTTAACCATAAAACTGCAGCTTATTAACCACAATAAGCTTACAGGAACATTGTGTACTAACAAGTGCTATTACCATCATCAATGCAAGGACGCTGGATGAGACCACAATGAGAAAAGAAGATGATATATCATTATTTCGGGAAAAAAATGAAGGACGTTCAGTTTCATTTCTCCTCTGCTAAATCCTTTCAAAACTACTGATTGAATAAAATCTTTGCCTAGAACAGTGACCGATAAAAAATGTCATGAATTTTTCTGAGAAAAAGGGATACCTAATCTAAGATTTAAAAAATTTGGCAAATGTTTTAGACATTTTGAAACAGAGAGTAATAGCAGCAGGTAGACTTAGAAAAAACAATATTTGAGCAAATGATAAAACAAATTAAAAAATAAGTTACAACAATTTCATGTATTACAGTTAAGAAAAACCTGAATGTTTCAAAATAACTTCACACACAGTGCTAAGCAAAATTAATGAAGGCAAATTGGTGGATGGGAACAGAAGAGGAGAAGAAAATTACAAATCTTAATAACAGAACCTGTTGAGGGATGGATGAAAGTCAAGGTGCAATACTTATGACTTTATGATTACTGAAATGGCTTGCCAGTAATGCATCACCTTCCTCTTAAACTTGGCTAGTGCTAGGTGCTTGACAGAAAGTCACAAGAAATCCTACAGTAAACAGCTGCAGAATACCTTGATTTTTTTTCCTCTGTTCCACAAATTTGTTGGCTTGTTTATTCTCTGAACATAAGTTTATAGTCCTGAACCATTCTCACTGATTTAACTAGAAGATCAAATACTACATTCCTAATTCAAAAATAATAATAATCTTTGTCCAGACTAGTGGGAGTATGGATGTTCTCTCCATCCACATAAATGCTTTATCATATTTAATATCTAGTAAATACCTGGCATCAGTGATATTTTGTGACAGAGGATTTAATGGATTAAAAAGTCCTGAAGGGAAACACTGTTTTTCAAAACATATAATTTAACTTTAAACTGTATTTACTGAATGGTAGTTGTTAAGCCTATACTTTGCCTCATCAGTCAGTATGATTAGTTGTACAATGCTTCAGTGCTTTAGTGCATCCCTAATAGGCTATTATTTAGCAAAAGTAAAGAGAAAAAGTCTTAAATGGTTTGGAAAAAATCATTGTCTAGTTTGTTCTAAACCTTTAACACCATGCGGTCTCCATCTTCTGAGTTTTGATTGTTCACTTTCTGACGCCTTTTGTCAATAGGTATTTTGACGAGGATTTACTATTTTCATAATATTCATGACTGCTTTTCAAATTGAAATCAATAACAAACATTGAAGAAGAGAGAGAAAAACAGCATTATGTAATCTACCCTGCATTTCCCTTTAGAACAGAAACCCACTTTAGGCTGGATGGTGTCAGCTAGGAAGTTTTTACAACAAACACCTGCTTTCAAATTTATTGGCAACCTCTTAGCAGCCAAGTAATCTGGATGGGTGACCATTTGTAGATGGTTTTTAGTTTAGTTTAGTTTTGGTTTGGTTTTTTTTTTTGGGGGGGGGACATTGCCAGAACATGGCTAGTCTGGGAGCACTGCAGCATGACACAGATGACTTGAGGACTGCAGCCTTGTAAAACCCTTAAAAAGAATGTACTTTTTATCTCTCAAGAAGCAAATTGTCTGCTTAATAAGTAACAAATAGATAATATATCTTATCACTGGTGTGCTTTTAAGTTACTTCAATAACAGAGAAAAATTACGTATTATTTACTGCTTGCAGGGGTTTTGTTTTGTTCTGTTTTCTGTACGAACTTTCAGTGCAGGTGGGAATGCACACTGTATTTCTGCAGACATAAACTGCTTCAAAAGAAGGCAAGCCTCAGACTGCCACATACTGCAACTTGTAACTGTAATGTTTTTTTTTAACCTAAGTAAATCTTCTAGATTGGGTCCTCAGGACTTGTCACAGATGGCGTTTTGATAATTTGTTCATTATTTTGCTATGTCCTGTACTGTGTCTTCTGCAAGGGTGAATCCAGTCAGCAGGGAGGAGGCCTTGTCCTGTCAGCTGTGCTTTAAATCAAATTGATCCCCGAGTGCAAGAGTTTGCCTATCGTGAAAACAACAGAGCATGCCAAGAGGAAACAGTTTCCCAGGGGCAGAGACAGACAGAAGCGAGACAGGTGGCAAACAGTCACAGAGGTGGAGGCTGCTGGAAGGGAGGAAACCTAGAGCCCTCCAGAAGTGATGGAAGGAAAGGCTTGTCCTCAGGAAGCACAGGCAACAGTGCAGAGTTTACTGCGCATGGGAAGTCCTTGGGAGTTGTTAAGAGCAACCCTGAAGAGAAAGAAGAATGAATAACAGCAGACAGGCCTAATGTGTCAGACCTCTGGCACCTTTGGAAGTTATATATCATGAGCTTCACTGAATTAGTCTTCCAGTTCCAAATTTTCAGGTTACTGTGAGTTTACAAAAATTATTTGACAACATATGCATTGTACCTAGGCAGAAAAAGAGGCTATTCTAATAAAATGGGGAAAAAAATCTTTTAGTGATTAATCATATCACTGACCAAGTGCACCTTCTTGCCTTCCTAAACAGACGCCTCTGATGACATCCTTAAAAAAATAGTAAATAAGGCTGTGCTCTGTCAATTTCTGAATTTTCATGGAATAATTGCCATTCGCCATATTCTAAAGGATACAACCAAAGAAAACATCGCTTTAATGCACTAGAAGTCTAAAAAAACCAAATACTCCTTTAATTTCATTATCTTCATGGGAAATACTAGATTTACCAAGTAGAAAGTTGGAATTCTGGAAGCCCTTTTGTTGTTGTTATTTTCAGGAGTACAAAGTGAATTAGAGAAGCTACAGAACAAAACAGAGATGATTCTAGGAGGAATTTGTTTCCTTTATTCAGTAGTAGACCCACTGTTTGGTCACAAATCTGAAGACTTGTGACATAGGTTGCAGTATAAATCACACAATGGTAAACAAGCATGAGTTTCAGATGTTATCTTTCACACTTCAACTATGCAAACAAACTTCTTAAGGGGTTTACTTTATGTGTTCTCCTATTACTACAACACTTTACCCAAACATTATACAAGTGGTTCTTGAATATCCATAGCTTTTGATGCAGAGCTGCCTGGTAAAGAGTAGTGCCAGTGCAGTGAACAGTGCTGCTGAAAGTGATGACACTATAGGAGGCATCATACTTACAATGAATTCTGTCAGAAAATACAAGTCAGCTACCAAAATCAGACGTTGATGCAGCCATTTTCTGCTAACATGAAAAGAAGCTTGAAAATGTGACAACATGGTCAGAACACTGAAGGACTAACACTTCTGGGGAAACATCTAGCACAGAAAGGAAGCAAGAAAGCACTTCTCTTTAGGAACCATAAGATCTTGGGCTAATAATTTTGAGCTCCTTCAAGAAAGGAGAGTTGTCTGAGAGAAATAATTATGAACCCCACTAGGAATAGGATAAAAAGTTTCCCACAGAGCAGTAGTTGCCACTTCTCTCAGCCTTGATCACGCTCAGCTTCTCTGATTACCCCCTTCGCACTCTCAAATCAGGAATCACTGTAATAAAGATCCTCCAGAAAAGCATCTTTTCAAGATGGTTTCCCTCATCCAAAATGGAAAACTACAGAAATTTTCTGCCCTTTGAAATTTAGGTAGGAGTTGTTTTCCCCTTGAATTTCAGCAACATAAGAAATCTGGCAAAGAGGTAGGAATTAGTCTTCAAGTGTGTCAATTGACCACTGTAAGCTGAGGGGACTTACAGAGAGCATGAACTTTCAAGAGAGCATTAACTCCTGTAATATGATGTAGGTAGGCGATACAGTTTCACTCAACCCGTGCTGCACAAAGACTTGACCTTTTTATCTTTGGCGTAGAGTATTTAGCTCTCAATGGAGGAAAGATTAACTGAGGTCTTTTATTAATTCAAAACACATTCCTTCACATTGCTTCTTCCAAGTGAAGAAAAAAAAAAGTTCAGTGTGGAAAAGTAAAGAACAAAGTTAAAGGCTGGTAGCTGGAAGTACTAAAAAATCAAGATTTCTTGCTGTAGATGTCAGAGATGATCCCAGCAGCTGAAAGAAAATGTCAAGAACTAATCACTGATAACTTTTTATTTGCCCTCATCCTGACATATGATCTCTGCTTTAAGAAAGTAGGATAGGGATTGCCAAGGAAAACAGAAATACAGAGATTCACAGTTGAGTAGAGTTGGCAGCATGTGTCCCTAGAAACAAACATTTTAATGATCACTTCAATACCATTTCTATACTCAAAGCTCTATAGAAGGCACAGCTAACTGCATGTCACAAATGTGATGATAATAAAATGCAGCCAAATAGAAACAGTAAAATATCAGTTTGGTAAACAGTAAAACAAATAGAATATTTTTAGTACTTTGTCTGAACCACTGAACAGACTGGAGATTCAATTGATAAAAAGCACTAATTATCCTGACTCAAGGAATCCAAGGATGCCTCAGGAAATGTATATCACAAAGATGACGGTCTGCCCATATGCATTATGGCAAGGTCTCAGGTTTTTGGCTGACTTGGCTGAAGGAACCAGCATAATTAAACCCCCTGAATAAAGTTAGGTAGCGTCAGGACTAATATCTCATTCTTCAAACAGATGAAGAACTGAATTGTGCTTTAAAGATAAAGCAGCAAGCGAATGAGGACACTGAGAAATATGATTGTGGGCAAAGAGGAAATTATTTAAACTCCAGGAAGCAAATCCTGTGATTTCAGCTATCTTGGATTCAGAAAGGATTTATAAATAGAGAAGCTTGTCTGCTGCAGGCTCCTGGTATATCAGAATGCAAGAGCACTGCCACTCTAGCACAGAAAGGACATAACCATTGTGCAGAGGCACAAAACCTTCAATTCCTTTCAGACACATTTAGCTATTATACATGCTGAAGTACTAACCTTTCTCACCTTTGTGCTTCCTTGCAAAGCATGGCAGGAGGCCAGTGAAAGGATGTCTTTAATGATACCAGAGTCTATTGCAAAACTCAAAGACTTTAGAGATTACAGCAGTTGTAACTAGTTCCACACACAACTTGTCCCAGAGCAGTGTGAAAAGTGGGGACAATAAAGGAGGAATGCAACACAAACAGTGCTTGGGAAATGCCACAGTAAAAAATGGGAGTTTGAAGAGATAAAAATTTCCCCTCAGAGCAGCAGATGACCTGCTTACCCTCAGCACAGTATTCAGAGTGCAGTGTACAATCGTAGTACAGTTCACAAAGACCCAAAACAACCACAATGAATCACACTGAGCTTTATATCTATGCCTGTGCTCAGGTTGTCTATCAGCTTTTTTACATCCCTTCTGTGTGCCAAATACAACATCCTAGAAGCAATACTACCTGCTTCACCTGGTGCCGTGTAGAGAGACAGTGAGGTCCATTGTACTTATAGCATAGTGATCCACTATCTGGAATTGCAGTGATAGCAGGTCACAGACAAATTTTCCTTTCTCTGTCCCTTCTCAGAATAAAATTAACATAATTGTCTGAAACATCTGTTATAATGGACACTGGAGCAGACTTTTACAGTGTAAGTTACCCACAGGGGCATTTTCTTCCTCATTCATCACTAGCAACATTGACTGTGACCCAAGAAAGCAAGGTGCTGCATTTTGCAACTGGAGTTCACAGGGAAGGGGTCAGATATGCAGTGAACAGCTCTCTCTGAATCAGAAAATGCCCCTTTACACATCCTGGCAGGAAGATTATCTCACAATGTTCCTTTCTGAAGTATTTAAATGTTACCAATCTGCTCTCTAATACCTGAGTGATGTCCTGGCTATTCTTCTGCAACTGCTATACAAGTTGCTATTCATCACTAAACTGGAGTTTAAAAACACCTATAAGAAAATAAAAAACAAGTAAACAAGCCACCTCACATTTCTAAAAAGAAAGGCTGTCTCTGGTTGTGTTTTTGATCTCTGAAAGAGGTCAGAACACTCATACTTGTTCACAACACAAACCAAAATTTTCCACAGATGTGAGTGAGTCAACCTTACTCTTGCAATTGCCTTTCTCAGCAATGGACTAATTCTGATTGTTATAAACCTGGAGCACTTAAGATGCTAACCCTCACTGCCGGCATTTTCTGAGAAGGTTCAATGCCACGGCATAGTCTTTGTCTTCCTAATCATTCTCACATCGTTATGCTGCAGGATATTCAACTCAAGCTCTTGACACAAAGCTGCTTCAGAGGAGCTGTGTGTGGGATGCCATACTAATTCCAGAGATAGTCAGGAGACACAGGTACTTTCTTCTCCACTACACTGTCAGTGTGATCTGAAGTAAAGCAAAGACTGTGGGGAAGAAGGGTAATAAAAAGATGGTACCAGGGAGTCTGCGGGTTCTAGTGACAGTACTGTAATGCTTAATTGCACTTACTGATAATTTCCAGAGGCTGTGAGCTCTGAAAACACACATACAAGCAAAGCCCACCCCCCCCACCCC
>NW_010416818.1:0-2816 GCF_000710305.1 Buceros rhinoceros silvestris | reverse complement strand
CCCCACTGGAAAATCTTGCAAATTTAATAAATTATTACAGGATGTCTGCTATGGGGTGTATTCACAAGGTCCCATCTCTGTATCTGAAGACATCATGCTAAAAAGTGGAGTTGCTGTGAAGGAGAGGTTAATGTCTCCATCACAGTCATGGTGATCACCTCGGTCTTGAGAAGGAAACCGTTTGCACTGCTCCTAGCTGCTTGCCTTTGCCAAGAACAATGGCCCAATCCACTTTGTTCCCCTCCTGCCCTGCCTTCCCTACTGGCTCTCAGATCATCTCTCTTCTACCAGAATCTAAACATACGGCTGGGCAAAAAGCAGGAGTTACCAGTTATCAGTGACACACCTGTGCTTCCTCCTCAACTGCCTTCTCTGTCTTAATCCTGTGTGTAATATAGATGCACAGACCCATACTCAGGCTCTTTTCCAAACAGCATAGCTTCCTCTTGTCCTGCCTGTAGCTAGGGCACTGTCTTTCAGTGTTTCTACACTCACAGCTGAGCAGCAGTACCGCTTCAAAGTAGCACAGCTTTTGGACATAGCACAGGTGTCTTGTTAATATATTAACTTACTCTCTGTAAAGATGCCCAAAGTTTGCTGCTGAGCTAGCACAGGTTTTAATATACAGAGGTGTAACCTCACAGGCTGACTGGCTTCCTTCCTGCAGCTATGGGGTGCTGCCAGCCTGAAACTGGCCCATTCCCCTCCTTGCTAGCCCCAGAGCCAGTGGCTTTGTAAAAAAAAAAAAAAAGAGTCCACGTGCTGTGCTGTCTTCTCTCCCTGATCCTCCAACTTGCCCTCTACGTCAGTCTCCCTTTCCCTGTCACACTGTAAGACGCAACAGCCACCCACTTGCCCTGTACCCAAAATATGCTACTGCATTTGGGCATGAGGGAAATAACAGACCAAGTGACAACTGCCTCTCCCTCCTTTCCTTTGATACCCACTGACACTTCACCCACCACCTGCATTCTCAGTGCCTACCTATTGATCTTTTTTTCTCCAACATTGATTCAAAACAGAGCCATAAGACAAGGAAAAACAACTGGCTGGTCAGTAAGTAAACACTTAGCTTCACCCCATCCCACCCATTTTCCTTCCCATTTAAAACAAAAATCCTTAAGGAACTGTTATGGGCTTCAAAAACCCAAAAAACCAAAAAAACCCCAAATACATAGAATGAAAGAGTTTGCCTGCTGCAGACTTCTGGCAGATCAGGATGCAAGATCCATGTGTAGACTTCTCAGAAGTGGATTAAACCACTTAATAAAACAGGTTCTGCCCTTGGGATGACATTTGACCACCATAAGTATTTTGTTTACATGACTGTCTTTGTTTTCTTAAACCTCCTGTCTTCTCAGTTTCAAGCAAAAGGAGTTCAAGAACCTAGGCCTGAATTTGCCTTAAATGTATATATTTACTAAGGTGGTTTTTTTTCTAGTTGTGTTTGCAATTCTCAGCTGATATCTGTATCTTATTGTGATAGGTGATGTGAAGAAACAGAGTAGGAGACACATCTGAAAATCTAAATAAACAATGGGGGAGAGATGCCAAAACTCAGTAAAGGATGTGCTACTGACACTTCTACTTCTGCAGCTGGAGAAATAAGACAGCAAGATATGCAGAGAGTGGCTGCAGAGGACACCTGTGGGTTAAAACTAGCATTAACACTCACCCATCTACTCTCAGCCTTGCACCTGCATGCCACATCCCTAGTTAGCAAGGCTCAGAAAGGAAGTTTAAGGCTGCAGTTCTCAAGCCCATACATGTAAATCAACGTGATTTGGGGTCAGCCTTTCATTTGTAAAAGCTCCAGCCACAGTTCTTCACAATTCAGTTTCGAGCATCAGCTATTCAGGTGCCTTGTGACGCAATGGAAACCTGTATCAGGGTCAGTTTTGGCAGCTCTGTAGATCAATAGCCCATTTATTTAAGCCCTTAAATATTGGTTCGGAGCTGAGCAAATGCTGAGTCCAACAGTAAAACAATGACAATTCTTGTACTGAAGTGAAGGCATTTTTTACAGGTTGTATTACATATTTTAACAGGGCAATACACCTTAGCTGTTTACCTCGATATTTGTTCTTCCGATAATATATGCCTACTCATCAAAGCAAGTGATCGTATCGTGGTCAGAGTGTGCGTACTAACAAAAATAACTAGAAATTTCAGTCCTGGATAAGAATCGTGACTTCATTTGTGATTAGTGTAATCAAGTTACAATTATCTTAAAAGAATCAAAATGAAGATCAGATCTTGAATTTTTCTCAAAATCCTGAATGTGTCCAACCAGTATTTTTTCCTCATAGTCACACAGGCTTCTTTAAATCTGAAAAAAGAAATAAAATGTTTGTTTTAATCAAAGCCCCATAAATAGTGAGTTTTCAAGAAGAGGCTATGGCTGACTCTAACACAGTTTATAGCCCAGACGATGTTGCTTCATCCCTTATTCTTGCTGCTTCAGGGTTTTTCATCTATAGCAATGCCATGAATGGTGTTTTCTGGGAATTGCATCATTAGTTGGTATTCCTGCATCTGTTCTAAGACAATGAACTGTCGTAACTGAGTTCTGCAAAAACAACAAACTGCTGCTAAATTGCTGCTGAATATTGATACACTGTCATACAAAAACTGTCATTCGATTTAAGAGGAGACAATCCTCAAAACTTGCCCTTGTTTCAGTGAAAAAACATGAAACCACAAAGAATTTAGACTGTATATATCTGTAGCATATACAAAATACCTATCGCTTCAGGATTTAAATTTTATATATATAAAAATATATAAATGCATTTCTGTGTATAAAAAACCTAAAT
>NW_010416817.1:0-6395 GCF_000710305.1 Buceros rhinoceros silvestris | reverse complement strand
TCCGCTTGCTGCAAGTGGGACCCGCAGAGCCAGAATGGACAGAATGAAGGGACAGAATGAAGAGGATGGAGCCAGACTTTCAGCAGTGCCCACTGAAAGGCCAAAAGGCAATGGACAGAAAATAAACCACGTGAGATACTTTTTGAGGACAGGAAAATACTTTTTTCCCGTGAGGTTGACAAGCACTGGAGCAGATGGCTTAGTGTGGTTCAACTGCAGCCAGCGGCTAAGCCCCACACAACCACTCGCTCACTGCACCCAGCAGGGTGGAGGAGAGAATCAAAAGGGTCAGAGTAGAGAGAACTCATGGATTGAGGTAAAGACAGTTTAATCAGTACAGTAAATGCTGCACATGCTAGGAAAGCCAAACAAATAATTCATTCACTATTAGGCATCACCAGGCAGGCATTCAGCCATCTCCAGGAAAGCAGGGCTCTGCCATGTGTCGTGGTTACTGGGGAAGAAAAATGCTGTAATTCAAAACATCCCCCCTTTTCCTCCTTCTTTTCCACCAGCTTTTGCTGCTGAGCATGGTGCTACGTGGTATGGGAAATTCCACTGGTCAGTTGGGCTCGCTAATCCTGGTTGTGGCCCCTCCCAGGTTCTTGTGCACTCCCAGCCTACGCACTGGTACCGCACCATGCGAAACAGAAAAGGCCCTGACACTGTGTGTGCACGGCTCAGTGACAGCTAAAAGCTCTCTGTGTTCTCAACACTGTTTTAGTCACAGATCCAAAACATGGAACCGCATGAGCTACTGTGAAGAAAATTATCCCCAGCCAAAATCAGCACACTCAGAGAGGTTGTGGATTTTCCATCCTTGGAAATACTCAAAACCCGACTGTACAGGCTTTGTACAACGGAACCTGCTCTGGCTGACCTGGCTGAGCAGAGTGGCTGAACCAGAGGACATCCAGAGAAGATCTCTTCTAGCCTAAAGAATTCTGTGATAGCTAAAGTCTTTGCACACAACAAAATATTAAAAAGCTCTTTGGTGAAGTAGTGGAAGATTTTTGGTTTTTTTCAGTATCTGTTTAACTGGAAAAAGGTACTAGAAAAATAGCTCTTATAGAAGTAACAATGACAAGTTAAGAATGAGAAAGTGTACAGAAAATTTAAAAAGCTGGGCGGCAGAATTCCGAACTTTGAGTTTTTTCTTATTTATTTAACAAAAAAAAATGACAAATAGCATATCATTTAATGTAAATAACAGATGGCGAAAAGAGAAACCATTCGTATTGATGCATGACTCCTGGCTAAAAAAAACCCCAAACCCTAAACCCAAATTTTAACAACCAAGAAGCAGTTTTGACTATTTCAAACGTATTCTCATGTGCATCAGGTTTGTCAAAATCTGTGGAAAAAAGTATTTGAACATCAACCTGATGTAAAGTACTAGTGGTGCCTAGGAACAGGCCAAGCAAGGTGAAAGGAATGAAGATTCAACTATTTTCTCTGCCTAAGGAGACCCGAAGCCAGCTCTAGCTCCTTCTTATATAATGTTCTGAGCAGTAGGCTGTAGGAGGTCTACTGTGTTTTTCAAAATATTTATCTTTATGTTACTTTAGAATCACAGAATCATAGACTGATTGGAAGGGACCTTCAAAGGTCACCTAGTCCAACCCCCTCGCAGTGAGCAGGGACATCTTCAACTAGATCAGGTTGCCCAGAGTCCCATCCACCCTGACCTTGAATGTTTCCAGGGATGGGACATCTGCCTTCTCTCTGGGCAATCTGTTCCTATGTTCCACCACCCTCATTGTAAAAAATTTCTTCCTTATGGCTAGTTTAAATCTCCCCTCCTTCAGTTTAAAACCTTCACCCTTTGCCCTGTTGGAACAGGCCCTGCTAAAAATACTGTCCCCATCTTTCTTATATGCTCCCCTTAAGACCGGGAATGCTGCAATAAGGTCTTCATCAAGCCTTCTCTTCTTCAGGCTGAACAACCCTAACTATCTCAGCCTGTCCTCGAAGCAGACAGGAACACCGAAGAGGTGTTCCTGCCTTCTGACCATTTTTGTGGCCCTCCTCTGGACCTGCTCTGACAGGTTCATGTCCTTCTTGTGCTGAGGAACCCATAGCTGGATGCACTGCTCCAGGTGAGGTCTCACCAGAGCACAGTAGAGTGGGAGAATCATCTCCCTTGACCTGCTGGCCACAAGCCTACAGCACCTGGCATTCCCAGGCAGTCTTCCACCCAAGTGAAAACCGAGCCCTCATCTTCATCACGAGGTGCAGAGTTGTGGTCCCTTAAGTAAGTTACGCAGACCAGTCTGAATCTGTACACACTGTCTGTAGAGAATGGAACTAGAATGAATTATCCCATGATCCACAACCACTCAAGAGAGGGGGAATAAATTACTTGATCCATACTGAAACTTAGGAACAAACTAAGATACATACACTGTTAACTACAATAAGAATGTGCATCAAAGTGGGTCTGTAAATGAAGTAATCTGACAGCATATACACCCCTGTGGAGTCTATTCTGTTGATCTTTTTCTGGTTTGTCCCAAGATACAGCCAGTTCATTAGAGCCAGACAGAAAGCAGACCCAGCTGCTACCTAAGAAGCCATTCTCCATGTCCTGATAATTAAATATTTTATATAAATCAGAATGATGCCACCTTCAAATATCCCATGGACCAGTGGATTAAGATTCCTGTCTGAATCTAGGCATCTGTTAACATTTAAATACTTAATCAATTAGACTTAGATGTTTGCTTCTTGTCCTTACAGATATCTGGATACTTCGGATGAATTTCTCAAATCCTGCTGTGTGCTCCTCCAAGCCCTTCATAGGAAGGACTTCCTCTGCTAGTAGCACCTCGCTCATTTACTTGTTGAGCTATGGTATCAAGCATGCCCAGTTGGGATCAGCATATGAGAGCCTTTCTTAGGGATTTTCTTACTAGTAGCCAACAGTGACTTTGTGAAACAAATTGGTTTTTTATTTGTTCTCAACAGTAAGAACAAAACCAAATGCAAGTAAATAATTTAAAACCAGCATGCTTGTATTGAGCTGTATTAAAGCACTCTTACCTAAGGCAGTGTAAACAGCTTTCCTTAAACACCTGTATGTATATTTGTGTCAGATGGGTTTTCCTTAACAGTGCCTCAGGAAACACCTCCTCTCTTGGAAGGGCTAATCTTGTTGTGGTTGCTTGAATTCTCTTAGCATTTTACTAGCTCCTCCCTCTCCTCCCCTAACAACACACACATGTAAAACTAAAGTTAAGAGCAGATAATGAGGCTAGAGTGTTTATATTTTTAAAGGGAGAAGAAGCTGCTAAAAGGCTTTGTTTCTCAGCACAACAACCCCCCCCCAGCCTCCCCTTTTTTTTTTTGGTGTTGCATAAATTTAAATTGCTCACTACCATCCTCTGCATATTGTCAGACAAGAACATGTGTCAATTTTGTGACAAGTCTACATAAGAGCTTGCAAAGGATGGGAGCTGTCACCAACCAACTGCTCCCTTAAATCCCTTGAAATCAGCTCCCATTACTTACCAAAGAATCTGCAAAACAATCATATAGTTCTGTTTTTGTAAACAACATTATTTTTGTTTCTTCTCAAGAAACAATAAAGAAAATGTTTGGATCTGATAAAATATTAAATTATAGCTTTTTCCAGACGCTGCAGCAATTACAGCTATAGGAAGATAATACTGCTTACAGCTACCAGTGAAATCCTGTGAAGAGATCCTCCACATGTTCAGGGTGTGTAAGACCTTTGAAAAATAAAAAAATAACTCTTTAAAATCCATTCAAGGAATAATATCCTAAGCTGTTGCCTTTTGAAAAGGGTCAAAGTCCTTCTCGTCTGCAGATACTTATCAAGATTACATTCAGACCACCCATCACTAAACCTGATATAAGGGCAAGGAGGCGTGATATAACTGGTGTGGGGGAAAAAAAAAAAAGCAGCTTTCCAAAGCACTGTGCAATCCAGTGAGCAGTTAGCAGTTAGCTGTTCCAGTATTGCACCACAGGCTTGTTCGATTACGCTGGAATACACACCTCATTCACAGCCTAAGTAGGACTTCAGCACACAGCGATATAGGAAACAGCAAAAGTTCTCTTCTTCTGTGAGCTTACCCCATCTCTGTTTTCTGTTTTTCTTCCTGGAGCCAAGACTTAAGCAATGAAAAAGCAGCATGTTTTCTCAGCTTTAATTTTTTGTTTTTCTCGTTAGAGAAAATAATTTTCAATGCTGACATACTGTTGGGATCACATATCATTAAAAGGAACTTGCAAAGTAAATGCCACCCCCAATAAATGCAGTAGGAGAAGATGATGAACAGGTGGGAAGGAGAGAAAGAATTTTTGATTATTAACAACACACTTGAACATGTGATTATATAAATCTATTCCTTTATTTATTAGGAATAATAATTCCAGTTTCCACAATATGGTCCCAATTCCTCACCATTTAATTACTTTGGCTTATTTTCTTATGTTCTTGCTTTTATTTCCCCTTTTTAAAAAAATTTAAATTAAAAATCCTGTATTGATACAGTAAGCATTACAGTTGTCTAGTCAGCATAAAATATTCAGAGTAATTTCATATCTGTCACAAGCATTTAATATTTGACAGTTACGGAAATGAAAGGGAACTTCAAGGAATGGTTTAAGAAACTATAACATGATCCAGTGATAAGTAATTTTCTGTGTGATCCCATAATGTGATCTGAGATGATGAAAATTGTATTTGAGAAGTTCCTTGCTCTAATTTCTGTTGTAGGTTAGCTTAGAGTTTGTAACTTGACCTTAAATATGCCATTCCTAAGTTCCCTTACCCTTCCCTTCCCTTCCCTTCCCTTCCCTTCCCTTCCCTTCCCTTCCCTTCCCTTCCCTTCCCTTCCCTTCCCTTCCCTTCCCTTCCCTTCCCTTCCCTTCCCTTCCCTTCCCTTCCCTTCCCTTCCCTTCCCTTCCCTTCCCTTCCCTTCCCTTCCCTTCCCTTCCCTTCCCTTCCCTTCCCTTCCCTTCCCTTCCCTAGCTTGACCTTAAATGTGCCTTTCCTAAGTTCCCTTACCCTTCCCTTCCCTTCCCTTCCCTTCCCTTCCCTTCCTTTCCATTTGTTCTGAGAAGCTCTTGTACCAGGTTTAAATTCTAACATTGAAGTGTAGAAAGGTGTCCTTACTCAGGACTCTTGCCAAGAGTTAAACCCAGCAAAGTCTCAGCTTAAGTGCCATTACAGATAGATGCCTGTGTAATTTCGATGCATTGTTTCCAGAGTTTTCAGGGATGCAGTTTACTTGACATTTTTGGAAATTTTGTTAGAATTTGAATATAATATTCCTTTGAGCTATGAAATACTGCAATGCTGTTTTAAATCAAGATGAACATGATCTAGCAAACTGAAAACCAACAACAGATAACCCTGAAAAACATGAACCTTGAGCTAGTAAACCAATGTCCAAGGTGGTTATGATTATGAAGGTCTAACTTGCTATGTAAGTTGTAAAGACTACTCTTTCATCACTGAAACTGCATTGATATTGTAATGACTGCTTGCTTCTTACATGCCAAACAAGGTGTTTCTGTCCTGGTTTTGCTGGGACAGAATCATAGGCCTGCCACGATCTGCAGGCCATCAGTTTCAAGGCAGCCAGGGCAGCTGACCCAAGCTGGCTCACAGGGATATCCCAGACCATAAATGTGATGCTCAGTATAAAAGGTGGAAGTTTGCTGAGATAGAGGGGGAGGGTCTCCTGTTTGGGCTCTTGCTTTTGCTTGGGATTTTCCTGACTCTGCTACTCTTCCTTCTCCTGAGAGATGATTTCCTGTTTCTCATGACCAGCTTACATTGGCTGGGCTGAGTATATGTTTGTATACCTTATACCGAATGTGGGAATTGTGCACAAAAGGCCAAGATGTTTGCAAGCAGAACATTCCCAGGTTATCTCTAGGAGTGGAGATTCCTTGAGCTTGTATAAATAATGGCTGAAGGAGGGAGTTTTCTGAAGAAAAGGCAGATAAGTGAAGAAAGCAAGCAGATGTTGAATGTCCCAGTGTCCAAGTGAAGAGTTATGCCTAATTAACTTCAAAGTTAATATTCAAATATGCCCCGCAATATGCTAATAAGCCTAAAGCAGTAAATGCTAAACATATAAGACTGTGTTACCCAATTGTTCATCCAAATCATGCTTAATGTCACCTGAGAGGAAAACAGAGGTAGGGTATAAAAAGGTATGATGAGTAATACCTCACAAAGGGGGTAAAATGACTGAAGACCTAGGAGGGACCGTAATGGGCTGTACACCCCTTCCTCCAATTAAGACAGAGATGCCTTCTTGGGAAGAATGGGGACCGCATCAAATGATGAAAATACCCAGGATGACTAGCTATTTGCTAATATATGTATTGTATATATAAAATATGTTATATATTAT
>NW_010416816.1:32633-47483 GCF_000710305.1 Buceros rhinoceros silvestris | reverse complement strand
CGGGGAGCGGCCGGGACCGCCCCGCTCCCCGGGACACCCGGGGCCCCCAGGACCCTCCACACCGGGAAACGTTCGGCACCGCTTGGACCTCCCGGGACGCCTCTGGACCCTCCCCAGCCGCGGGACCCCCGGGAAGCACCAGGACGCCCCAGGTCCGCTCACAACCCCCAGGGCTACCCCAGCACCTCGAAGACGCCCTTCGCCGCCCGTCCCCGTCCCCCCGGTCCTAGCGCACCGCTGAGCCGAAGAGGAGGAGCAAGGAGCCCCGGCAGGGGGTGGCTGTAGGAGGTTGGCGACCCCAGGAGCAGAGAGCCGTGGGAGCTGAGAGCACCCTGTCAACGAGTGGGTGCACTTCGGGGCCCAGGACTGTGGGTGCCCTGTGTCCCCAGCCGAGCCACAGGCTGCATGTCGCCTGCCTTGGACAAGGAGGTCAGAGGATAAGAGTTCCTTCCTTCCTCATCCTCAGGAGAAGAGAACCAGCGCGATGCTACAGAGACCCATGGTCTTTCCCATCTCCCTTCGGCTGGGGCAGAGGAGCTACTTCCCATCGGGTCAGTGACCTCCTCGTGTCACCTTCCCTATAGTCACCCCTGTCCCAAGCGAGCGCTTTGCTGTCACTCCTTTCAGGAAATTCTTACCCAGTTCCGGGCTGGGAGATCCTGCATCTCTCCAGCGATGTGTCTGGAATATCTGGTATCTCCCATACGGTCAGGCTGGGACATCCAGTATCTTCCCGACGGTCTGCAGTGGCCAAAATTCGCTGCCAGCTCTGTGCTTGCTCCTGACATCTCCGCAGTTTGTCAGAAAATGCATTTTCAAATTGAAAGAGCAATTACATTTGCCAAGATAAAGGTCTAAGGGTGCCTTAACCTGCAGAGCGGAGGAAAGCATAAGGGAAAAGGTCACTTTTTTATTAGATTAGGTTTCAATTAGCAACATAGGCGTCTCATTAATCCCAGACACTGAGGCACATATCCAAAATGTGAAGGATCGTCCTGATGCTCTCGCCCAGGGCGATTCAAGTCCAGCATTTCACAAGCAAATTTCTAAGCCTGGGCTGTACAAACCTGGATGGATAAAACGCCTCTTGTCTCAGCCCAGGGAGCAGCACTCTGTCCTCAGGCTCTGGCTTGCTTGGACAGTATTTTCCTCTTTTTTTCTGTGAAACCTTATGCCTCCATGTGTATCCACAGAAGACAATCGCTGTAGTTTTCGTTCCCTCCAGTGACATTTCATTCACGTGTGGGTTAGTTATAACGGATAAATATTGTCATCTTCTCTTTCCATTTGCTTGGCTCAGGGCTCTGCTGGCAGCCTGCCCCAGGGCCTGTGCGTGCCCCGGTCAGCCTCACACCTCTGCTCTACAGCCCTGTGCTGTGGAGGCATGGCAGGTCCCATCCCTGCCCTCGGGGACACACACACACAGCCCCCCAATCTGCACTTTGCTCTAACTTTCCCCCCCCTTTTTAAAAAGAGATGCACTTTAAAACCACCCTAGAAATTATATCTGTTTAATGTTACCACATTCACCTACTGAGCTGGCAGGCGCCTCTTCAGGAGCCAGGTAATGCCCCATCCATCACCCCACAGCCCCAATTCCCCTGCTTCTCTCTCTGCCTCATCCTGCACCAGGACCCGGCCACCTGAGCCCTCGCACTCGTGGCTGTTACAGCACGTGCTACAGAAATACCCATCACCTACCGCTGCGTAAGGACGGGTCTGACGGCATCCGTCACCATTCTCCAAAGCCCGGGGAGCTGTCAGGCACCAGGTAGTGCTACAGTTATCCGTAATAATCAGCACTGCTGTCCTCTGGTGGGGACACAGACTGGTCACTACAGGAGCAGCATCCTGGTTGTTCTATCCCGTGTCATGAGCAGAGCTGTAATACTTTACCCCTCTCTGAAGTTGTCCCTGGTCCCACTGTCACTCCCACCTGCCTTGGCCCTTCTCCAAGCTGAAAAAAATATTCCTGCATATTGATCATTGCGGCCGGCACACAGTTATTTCAACAGGAGGGAACCTGTCAACACCAGCAGCTCCCTGTGCTGGGCTGGCCCTGATGGACACTGCCGGGCAGCACCCACGCCTGGGGATCGTGGCGGTCAGAACCGGCCTCCGCTACTGCAGGGCGCTTGGAGTTAGTCGTGAAGCAGCACACAACAGGAGATAAATGAGTAATGACAAGGTTTAATCTTGTTGCAGGCTTGTGGGAAGGACTGGGAGTGTGGACGTGTATTATTTGCTCACATACCAAGGGTGTGCATACTCTGCTGCTCTGGACTGACTCTAACTCTTCTAACTAACATTTCATGTCAGCATGTTTTAACATACTTCTGCATTTCCTTCCCAGCTGGCATCGCCTCCAGCCGCCATCCTCTGTGAATACCTGTGAATGCTGGCGGAGATGTCTGGAAGGAGAGGCCTCACCTTGCCTGGGCATTCCCAAACGGGCATGGCCCTGTCCCTGGGCGCTGGCTGTGGCAGGGCTGGTTCTGAGAAGGGATGGCTGTGCAGCTCCGTGGCTGGGTGAGCAGCACTGTGCCGGGGCTGAGTGCTCAGGAAGTTTAGCACCAACTTCAGTACCTCCTCACAGTCAGCATACAGCTCATCCCTCTCACTCAGCCTCGCTGGGCAGATCATTTAGTCCTGTGGACAGAAAAGACCTCTGAGGCTTCATGTATTTAATAAGCAAAGCCGGGAGAAAGCAATCCTCTTACCCAAATCTGTGATAAACACCTCTCCGTTCTCTGGTGCTTCATAATCTACAAATATTAAACCCATAAAACTTCTGCTGTTAGGGCTGGGGCACAGCGGCTGCATCTGCACAGTGAACGTGGAGCAGGTGTATCCTGAAGAGGCCACAGGTGATTCTGGGGGACGGGGTTAGCGGGTTTTGGGCCCTGGGGCATGGCCAAATTCTGAATTGTGAGTGATTGTGGGGAAGTGGTTCGCACCTCTGCACCCCTGCAGCTGGGTTGGAACGGGCAGGAAGGTGCTCAGGGGCTGGCAGAGCAGCCTGAGGGCTGGCAAGTGCTGTTAGAGATGGGGTATGAGTCAGCCTGTTAAAAGCAGCAGTTATTGCTCCCTCCGGAGGACGAGGGAGGGAGAAGTTCTGTCGAAATCGCCTTCACCTCTTCCAGAGTCACAGCCTAGGAGCAAATAGCTTTGGGGTTTCACAGGTTAATGCCCTCCAAGATCAAACCCAAGCAAAAAGGCAGCTGCCAAGGAATGAAAAATACGCAAAATCCACCTGGGTATGTACTACGAACGCGTAAAAAGCTGGTGGCTTCCTGATGATCCCCGCGAGCAGGGAAGTGTCCTGGGAGGGACGCAGCTCCTGCAAAGCCCCACATGGACCTGTTCACAGATCCGGGCTGCATCACACCCGTGCCAATGATGTGGAAGGGAGCAGCTTCAGCGCTGCAAGGATTGTGCCTTCCCCACTAATTCGGCCAGTGTGGTTAGTTGGGTGAAGTTAAAGCCGCTCTTGCTGCTTGGCAGCCTCCTCCACCCAGTTAGTAGTGCCAGGGAGTTTCAGCTGACTGTAGAGTTTGATCATTTTTAAATTTTTCCTGTGGGTACTGCTCATCACAGTGTCCAGCCAGAGCAAAAAGCTCTCCCCACTCCAAGATAAGTTGGTTTTAATGCTGGAGAAAAAGCCTTCCTCCCGTCAGCCCCATCAGGAACACCACACTCACTTCCCACAGAGCCCAGGACCTCATTAGCAACATCAGCTGCTCCGGAGAGATCAAAACCCACACTGGTTTTAGGCACCTTCTTTTTTTAGGATAGGGCTAGATGGGACCAAATTTTCCCCCACCCCACACAGCCACCTCACTGTGAACCTGGTGTTGCTGATGCTCTGGTAGTGCAGAGCATATGAAGCAATTTTTGTCTGCCCTGGTAAAAGGAAAAGGTGACTCAACTCAGCCCAGCCGAGCACTCAGCTATGACTTAATCCTTCTTGTAATTCACAGAGTTCCAGCTTTGTTGTCTGAACAGCCACACCACTTTCAGCTAATGCAAAGGGAAGCTTTCAGCCTTTGAACGTGGCCATTTCAGTTTCTCAACCTACTTCAAAAGAAAACTCCCCATCCAAGTCATGGGTCACCCCTGACTGATCATACTGCTGGCTTTTTTTTCAAATATCTTGGGAATAAGTGCACAGAATTGGTTTCTCTCCCTTCTCAGATATGAAAGCACCTCCCCAGCTACTTCTAGGTAGGATGAGGAAAGACAGGTGTGCAGACATGGTACTTCTGCCTACCTTGTATCTGCATGTCGAAAACATCTCTTCTGGGGATTTCCTCAGCTCCTCATCTGCTAAGAGACCGAGAACTGCTTCTGCCCTCCTCCTTGGGAAGGGCTGTGAAGTGATGGAGGCTAACCTCTGACTAACTCAATTTCCTCAGCATCTCCTCAATGTGCCACCACATCTCATGTCCCCTGCGGACCGCTGGAGCTGCTGGCTGAAATCATGGATTTCCGGGCTCATCTCAGTGCCTGAAGAGTGAGCTGATGGTCAAATCTCCTATCACCTTCAGAAATCAGCGATGTGCACAGACTCCTGGAAATCGGGGGGCTGAGAAAGGTGCCTGGAGGATTGGCTTCTGTATTGACATCCTGGCTTCTAGCGGCCTTCTGGGATAACCAGCTTCACTTCTTCCTCACTTCCACTTCTTTTCGTGCAGACTGTTACCACTAATTTGGAAATCTTCTGTTGCAAAATGCGAGGCACTGAGTTCAGAGTGACATAATCTGCATTCAGAAGAGCAAGGACTAGGGAAACTCTTCCTATGAATTGCAAATCTCCCCTTCTCTCTGCAGCAGTCTCACATCTCCTTTTGAAAATTATGTTCCTCCTTGGAAAAAAAATAAAAGTTGATCTCGAAGAGAATTTCCTCAAAAGAACAAGAACCAGCTGTGGTGCCAGCTCCCAATTTGCATCAACTCTCCTGGCACTTGCTTCAGGAAGATTATCAGGTACGATGTGATGTGATACCTGGACATCAGCTACTGGTCCTGACAGTCCTGGATCACATCTGATAGCCCAGTGCAGGTGCCAGACACCACAGGAGCACAGTGGTCCGGGGGTTTTAGGAATTTGTCCTTTCAGAAACCAGCCACTTTTACACCAGTACCAGACATCAGGATAACACGGTGCTAATTTCTCTTTGTTGCTTCAAATCCATGACTGGCAACTCCTGCACTTAGACAGTAGTTTATTTATCTCTTAGACAGCAGTTTATTTACCTCTTACCTCTAAAGATAATCTTGTCTCTCTTCCTTACTTCTTGTTTTGGCACCGGCATCTCACAGCCCAGCCAAGGTCCTGAAGTAGGCTGCCCTTGGGCGAAAGGCAGGGAAAACCCCATCCAGAAGAGGCTTTTCCCCTCACCAATTGTCTTGAGGAATTTACTCATCTCTCCCACCGTCCGTCTAAAGGGCCTTTGGGCCAGAGCTGCCCTCGCTGGATGATCACGCAGTGCTCGGCACAGCGGAGCTGCCTTCAGGTGGGGCTTCTCACGCACAAAGCCCTCCCTTGAACAAATGCTCACTCCGCTGTTCCCTGTCTGTGCAGGGCATAGCTTGATGGAGTCTCGAGCTTCCCCATCTCAGCAGTAATCAGAGAGGCAGACTTGCGGAGAGCGTCATTACTGAATCGTTGCTGGGAGGTTTTGCACATTTCTGTGGAAGATGCAGATGGGATGATCCATTTGGGACCTTCTCCCACTGGGCACCAGTGCCGCGGGCAGCACCCCGTGGGTGTGCGGTGCCGGCTGGCCCTGTGCCACCAGCCTTACTGCAAGGAGCAGCAATGGTGACACACAGAGCAATTTTCTGCGGCCAGCCACAGCATCAGCTTCTGGAAAGCACAAGATTTCAGCAGTCAAGTCTAAGAAAGAGAAGATCTTCCCTTCTAGAACACTTTACACCAGCATTTTTCTTCTCTTCTTCACTGAAGTCGTGTTTCAGGTGACACTTTTGACCATGGTACAAACCCCCAGCACCTCACACCCCAGAGGGAGAACTCCTGCAGAGAAGGGTGCTCCAAGCACTGCCTGATGCCTCCTCAGATACGCTGCATGGCACCGTGAGCAAGGGCACACAGAGCATGCACAGAGCTGTGGAACAGCTTTTACTTGCTTTTGTTTATGTTCGTTAATACTTCCTTTTCCTCAAGTTTGGTGCATGTAATTATTGCTCCTTCATTGCAATTCCAGTGAAATACTAGAGAGAGAATAAGTGCAATAAAAATGGAATTTGCTTAAAATCAGGAAATATTTCTGGAGAGAGGTTTTTGTTTACTTGGTTGTCTGCTTTGGTAGATGCAGATTTGTGGCTATGGATAGATCTTTCCTAGAGCACTGTCTTAGCTGAGCAGTATATACGTGCTCCTCAGTATATTAAGGCCATTCATTCTTGCCTGCCAGTCAGCCATAAGCAGGCACTTAGCACGTATTTTACCCATGAAAAATCCACAAAAATGCACCACAAAACCCCAAGGGAATCAGGAGCTTCAGAGTAGATCCTGTCCCACGTGTGAGGATCTTTCTGTCCCCTGGGCTTAGTGCACTGGTAGAGGAAAGAGTAACCTCTGGGCCTTTCTCTCTTGTGATTAACACTTTGCTCTAGGTAATTAAGAAGTTTCAAACCTCAAAAAGCACAAGGAATCCAGGCAAACAGCCCTGCTTGACCCACTCCTGCGTGCCCTGCCAGACAGCTCCGCAGGCAGCTGTGGTGGTAACTCCTGGGGAAACCCACCTCAGGGCAACCAGGAGGGGAAATGGCTCCAGTCAGGGTCACCTCCCTGCCAAGATGCGGTTGCATGTCTCCTCTCTTGCCCAGCTCTCCAGAAAATCCCCTGGTTCCCACACCCTCGATGGGTCACTGCAGCAGCCAGCTGTAACAGCAAGCAGCAGGGCAGGACAGCTGTGGACACAGCGAGCTGCTCCTACTCCCCAGATCAACGGCAACCTTGCTGCTGGTGGCAGGTGGAGCAGATTTGAGTTGCAATGACAAGCCACGACAGCAGGGTCAAGGCTGGCATCAGCAAAGATGTGAGCTGGCATTGGCAGTAACGAACAACAGCAAGAGGTTTGGTACGCGTCACCCAGTGCTCCCCCAGAGCACCCAGCCCCGCCTCTGCCTGGGGGCACACGAAAGTCTGACCCTGAACTTTCAGCTTCTCGAATCTCCAAACCCAGAAGCTATATGTGGCGAAATCCTTCCCTGCAGGAAGCGGCAACAGACCATAAATAAGCCGCTGTGCAGGGGCAGGAGCAGCATTGCCCAGCAGGGATTTCCCCCCGGGGAGGGGGACAGGCAGGACCTGCCCCGTGGGTTCCAGGCGTGGTGCTGGGGGCTGGCGGGTGGAAGCAAAGCCTCGCTCCCCACTTCATCCTGCCTGCCGAGTGACAACGACGGCAACAGGCGCTGTGACAAGCAGAAGTGAGAGTGGGAGTGTGGAGGGGCTCTGAGGGATCAAAATCCCTTAGCAAATCACAAGGCTTGGCAATTAGTCCTACTTAATAAAAATACAGGAATAAACTAACTTTGCCTGCTGCTTTAATCTGTGTGTAGTTCTCTGTTGCACCATTAAGCAAACTCTGGCAAGGCAGCTTACCTCTCGAGCACGTAATGAGGCTCAGTAACGGGTAACATTTCCCATTTTGTTGTGCCTTTATCTTGCTGAGGAACAAGACCTCCCAGGAGAGCAAAGTAATTTCCAGCAGCTCTGCCTCCCGCCAGCTCCTCTGCCCAGGGACATCATCACAGCCCCATTCGGCACCAGGGATGAGGTGGCTGATGTGCTGCACGAGCTGTTCCTGCCAAAGCAGGGGCTGTCAGAGTATCATCTGCTCCTCAGGGCCTCCCTTTCCATTTCTGTTCCTGGGGTCCTGCTGACACCCCCAAGGAGGTGGAAAAGCAGGGATCAAGCTCCTCCCAGCCATGCTAGCAGGTCCCCTCTGCTCACCCCACGCAGGCTGCCCCGGGTCTCACATGGGTCATGCCCTCGTTCAGGTTTAACTCCATACCTGTGGTTTCCCCATGACTCTCTTCGCTGGTCCCTCAGGTTGGAAACTGCTCGGAGCTCTTCCCTGAGTCTCCACCTCCAGTGCCAGTTCCCTGGGTTTAGCTCCTCAGATGCAAATCTGGGCTCTGGGTTAAGTGGCATAATGGCAAAGAGCCAGCTTTCAACATCCCCTGTCTCCTCAAAACAGTTTCCTCAGTTAGCAAACACGTGACACATCCCTATATTTGATGACATCAACTCAAACAACAGTTCTCTTGTGTTAACACCTTTTCACAGGCATTGACACTCAGGTAGATCAGCCTTCAGCAGGCACACGTTTGAACATCAGTACAGCTTCACCTCAAAAATAACCATAACGGGTATCAAAGCGACATTTTCCTTCCAACATTAAAAAAACCACCCTTCTGACACTAGCAAGATAATACTTCACAGCACAGTGGAACACTCCACAACATTTACTACCCTCCTTTCTAAGTACCAAACCTCAGCACCGCTGTGACAAAAGCCAGTTTTTCAGCTATCGCCCAACCCTCACATGCTCACCAGCACTTCCCGAGGTGCTCACCTTCCAAACCCAAATTCTCCCCTTGCTGATTGCTTCATGGCTGTCAAAGCTAAAAGCCCTGCGTGAGAGTCACGAGTCCGAGGGGACAGATGGCACCTGGGGCACAATGGGCCTCCTAAGGCAGGTGCTCAAATGAGGACAGGAGAATTGACCCCTAGATGTAGGCAGGCAACATATGTATGCTGCCCATAGTTCCCTGTCGATGAACCCAGTGAAACTGGTGTGAAACCCACCAAAGGACTTTATAAAATCCCATCCTTAGTCTCTTCTGCAAAAGGAAACGGGAGCACATCTCTGCCTCATGAAGGGTTTGTGAAGGCTGCGGCTCAGGGCAGAGGCTGAGTGGCAGTACCTCGCACTGATCATTACCCTTCCAAGCAGATGTAATTACACTAATCAAGACTTGTCTGACGCTGAATTTTACAGTCTAGAAGTGTAAAGTTCCCAGGATTAGTCTCTAGTGGTTAAAATTTAGTGGGAGCTGAAAGAAACTTCAGAGAAGACAGGGAGTACTGCTCTGTACAGTTTTTCCTGATAAATACGATTTTTGAGGCTGAAAAGAGGTGTTTCAAGGAGCTGCCTCACATGCTGCTCAGCTGCCCTGGCTGGAAGCTGGGCAGCGTCTGTCCAAAGGATGCAATGGGACGCTCAGGGTGGCATTTCATCCTCTTAGTCCAGCACTGTGGTCTCATCCACTCTGAACCCCCATCTGAACTTGGAAGGCCCATCTCTAAAGCAAAGTCCATCCCCATGCTTGCCCCCAGCACTTCACCATTTCAGCTTCCTCTCCCTGTGCCCCACTCTCCTCTGGAGACCTCTCTCAGAAGGCAGGGAGACTGCTCAGGGACTTTCCCCAAATGCTGCTGGCCATAAAAAAAACATATTTCTTAAAGATTAATGTGCGTCTCTTGCCAAAAAGATAAGGATTCCTGAGGAAAAACATTTTAAAGATGTCCTTGTTGGAAGGCCGCATGCTGCAGGGACGAACACGCTTGCTGCCTGAAGGGGCTCCTCTGTTCTCCTCCCAGCTATTTTAACCCCTGGCTGCAGAGAATTTTGGCTACTCAGTGGGCACCTGGAACTCTTTCCGCTTTCCCCAAACAGAAGAAGAGCATAGGGAATTTTCCACAGAACCTTCCTGACAAAGCCCCCTAGTTGCTGTAGAGGCAGAAAGGTGCTTGGATTAATCATCAGAACAGCAAGGAACTAAGAAACCTGGGGAGATGAACGCATCAGGGTTTTGTAAGATAGACACTTAGAAAAACAAAGTGATCGAGACCTGCTTTGTTCCAAGTACCTCAGAAGCTGGGAGAGTTCGGTGCATCTGGCTGCAGCTGCCGCTTCACTTGCATAATTTAATCTCATTGAAGTGCATTATGTCAAATAATTATCTTAATGAAGACTCTAATGGGAGAAGGGAGGAAAAATAATAGAGACGCTTTGAAGAACTGAAGCTGGGGAGTTGCTTTGTTTTTAACCCAGCACTGATTTAGCTCTCCCTTCGCTGGCTCTTGCCCTTACAGAGGTGTTCGATCTGCCTCTGTAAGACGTTTCAGATGGTGCCCCAGTGATGGATTTTTGCATCTGGGATACGATACCACAGATTCTGAATTTGAAATAACCAAACAGATAAACCCAGCTCTTGGTGCAGGCAAGTCCAGCCCTCCAAGTCCTGCTACTTCCCTGTTCCCTGCAGAGCACTGACTCAAATGTCAAGTTTCTGTCTGCTACTTTTGAAGCCCTCCAGGATGTTGGCCTAAATTAGAATCAAAGAAATATAGAATCGTTTAGGTTGGAAAAGACCTTTAAGATCATCAAGTCCAACCATAAACCTAACACTGCCAGGTCACCACTAAACCACATCCCTCAGCACCACATCGACACGCCTGTTAAATCCCTCCAGGGATGGGGACTCCACCACTGCCCTGGGCAGCCCGTTCCAATGCTTGACAACCTTTTCAGTGAAGAATTTTTTCCTAATATCCCATCTAAACCTCCCCTGCCACAGCTTGAGGCCATTTCCTCTCATCCTATCACTTGTTACTTGGGAAAAGAGACTAACACCCAAACTGGCCTTTACTAGTTGGACTCATCCTCTTCTGAGGTCCTTCAGCTATTTTATTTGTATTTTATTTTGAAGAGCCATCGTGAAGTGATCTCATAAAGTCCTCATGCACTGATTTCCACCGCCACTCATGCCCAGGATATGCACCACGTGGTCATACTGGTTTTGAATTTATTTCAGTGGCTGAAATAAACTGTTGAATAAACTGTCTTCTAAAAGCTAATGCTTATCCAGCCTACCCAGGTTTCTGTGCATGAAACCTGAAAAAAAAACTTCCTGAAAATTAAATTAATCAAGTCAAATGAGCTTCCTTTCTTGCTGCCTGAAGGGGTGATTTGAGAAAGAAAGAAATTGTGTACTTCCTCCAGCAGGGATGTGGTGGGGAAGTAAATGACCTCTTTCTCAACCCCGACTCCCACATATTTCCCAGTTAGCCTTGCCTAATGCTGCAGACGCCCTCCAAGTCATATGAGCTATCTCCTCCCACCATTCCCGGAACAGCTGCCTTTCCCATCTTTCTCAAATCAATGCAAAATGTAACATTTTGCGGTTTTGTTTTTTTTTTGGTAAATATTTTTCCCCAGACTCCAAACACTCCTTTGACTCTGGAAAATTAAATGCATGATCCCATTGCAGAAGCCTGTGCTCAGCCACTGCCAGGTCTCAGACAACCCCTGCATTTCCCAAAGTACCCTTAGTTTCTCATTGCTCCGCCTCGTGCTTCCTGGACAGCTTCTTGAAGAGGTAAAGCGCTCGCTTCTCCTCGCAGCTCTCGAAGAAGGAGCCCGCGATTTTCCTGCACAGGCGGCGTGCGTAGGTTTCCAGGAACACCGTGGTGTAGAGGATGCAGAAGAGCAGCCCCACGACGAGCAGCACTGAGGGGTTGGGAGGCGTCGGGGGGCTGATCCTGCAGTGGGCAGAGCTGAAGATCAGATAATGGTGGTAGCTTCTTTCAAAGTCCTGAAGTGGTAATTCTTTGTAAGGAAGCTGTAGAAGTTTAAAAAAGGGGGGCAAGATCCCTATTTTAGCCTGAAATAAAGAGAATTAAAAGTCAAACGGGGTATGAACAAACCAGAATCAACAGGTTACTGTAAAAACATCGGTCAGGGGTGTGTAATCACTGTTACAGCCTGTCTGGGTGCATTCAGAGAAGGGCATTGAAGTGCACAGACGCCCCGGGCTGAGCCAGAGTAACAGCGTGATCCACAGGCACTGCGTGCTCAGAATCACGTCACCACAGAATGCGTTGGGTTGGAAGGGACCTCAAAGCTCATCCAGTCCAACCCCCCTGCAATGAGCAGGGACATCTTCAACTAGAGCGGGTTGCTGGGGACCTGGAGATACGGGGATGTCTGACTGCCACGTGCTAGCAGTGTCTGAGGGGTGAGGCACTATTCGCTCTCCTCCTCCTTTCAAAGGGGCTCTAATTTGGAGCAGGTATATGCTGCTATTGGATGCACTGGAAGGAGCAACCGAGGTTCTGCTCTACCTCCTCCCCCCATGTTACATTGCTCGTCCAGCTGGCTGCTGGGGAGGGAAGTGAGGAATGCGAAATAAGGCAACAAAGACTGTAAGCCCCACTGCTGCCTCCTGTGACAGGACACAGCAAGGTCCCCGTGCAGGGAGGGACAGGGGACCAGCACTTACACTGTATTTGATGCTGAGAGAAACGGGCACCACAGAGAACTGAGCTGCCTTTCTCACGGCAGTATCTGCCACGCTGAACGCAAAGTGGTCCATCGCCACGACCACCAGCATCAGCACCAGGGCCACGGTGAGGAGCATGGCTTGCACGAGGCACAGCATCACTTCTTCCCGGGACAACTTCAAGCCTGTTGGTCGAATGAGGTTTTTGGATGAGCCCACCAGCAGATGAGTTGCTTTTCTGTCCACAGCTAAATGTTCCAGTTTCTTGGTGATGTAAAAATTGTCAAAGCGGAGGTTGGTGAGGTAATTTTTCAAATACCAGGTGGACTCAAAACAAAGATAGAGCATGGAGAAGCCAGCAACCAGTTTGTTGCCTACTCGTACAGAGTCTTTGACCAGTTCTTCAACAGCCAGAAAGTCCCTCCCAATTTTCTCACCAGCAAGATGCATTTGTTGGTAAATCAAGGAGCTGTTCTTAAGCAAGGAAAACTGAAAATGTCCATTCATAGGCCTATAAATGAGATCAACAGTTTCTTGGATTGCATTCCCAACCTCCCAGGAAGCTGTCCCTAGCAGAGCAGTCGAGTTCAAGAGACTCTCTGAGGAATTCTTGCAGATGCACTGGATAACCTGCAGGATGGTTTTAATGTTGCTGATGATGTTGGGTGTTACGTTAACCACTACTATCATGGTGCAAGCTGACAAGAGAAGCTTCCGTCCTTGTTTGGTACCCAACATAGGCATGATCATACTGAAGACACAACGGGCAGGATGCACCAAGACCAGGGTCAGGAGAAGGAGCAGACTGAAGGAGACAGCCATTGCAACGGAGAGATGCCAGGAGTACTCCAGGGAAGCAAACACCCAGTTGTAAAAGAGGCCTCCGATCACTGCTGTAGCGCAGGAACACTGCAGAAACAAGGTCCGCAGCTCTCTGCCATTCGCTGGGACAGGCTTGGAGTAAACTGACCATAAGTCTGCTGCAGTCCCGCACACCTTTGGGAAGAGAAAGTCTTCACAGAAATCACGGGCTCTCACCCTGTAAAAACAGCAAGTGCTTGGGTGTTAGCAGAGGAAGTACGGAAATGCACTAATGAGGGGGTTTTCTGGAGATGATCGCTCCGGGGTCTTTATAATACCCTTCTCTGAGCGCCTCTGGTCTCACTCTTCTCTACTTCTCTGCTCACTGGGGTAGCTGGGACTGAGAGCTTCCCTGGAACATGCAGACTGGGAGGTTCGGGGCATTTCTCGAAAGATCAAACACCAAGTACAATGCGACTGCTCCTCCTCTAATGCAAGCACAGGCAAGTGTATTATTGTATAAAAAGCATAACAAAGTCATTCAGCAGGGTCAGCTCATTGGTCGTGGCTAAACGTGGCTTTAGTGGCTATTTAAAGGATGCTGGAGGGAGGAAGAAGAGGCTCCTCGTTGCTGTAGAATTGTTAGATCAGCTCTGTAATGACAAGGTGCTCGATGGGTAAGAGGCACCTGAGTGGGAGTTTTTGCTCTCCCTGCCTCTTAAGAGGAGACCAAACAAAAATCTGCGGGTTTAAGGGTGACAAATACAGAACCAATGAAAGAGTCTCACACTGAAGCTCCAATGGCAGAGGAAATCTCCAAGGATAAGAATTTGGCCATGATGGACAGGATGAAATGTCCCATAAAGCTATTTAAATGTCTAAGGAAAACAAACATTTGGGAAGGAATATCATTTCTCAGGCCTCACATCTGGAGAGACTCTCCAGAGACCAGAAAACCTGGTGGGAAGAAGGAGCCCCTCCCCAGGACTAAACCCAGCCAGGCCATCCCCAAGTCCCACTGTCCAACAGAGAGAGAATTTTGACTAGCAAAGGAGGTTTCTCAGTGGGAAAAGGCCATTTGACAGCTATGAAGACAGAGGGAAGGAGAGGGATCGAAGCAGACGTTACATACCCAGTGGCAGAGAGGTGCCCCAGTCTTGCTCGAAAACTCTCCATGCTCCAGTGCCTTATTGCTCTGAGAGAGGATCCTGAATGCAGCTGCTGGGAGATGCAGGGTAGGAAACCAAGGCAGCTGGCACCAGAAAGCCAGGACCCGGGAAAAAAAAATAGTGTCTTAAGGCAATTCAGATCTACAACACTGGCAGTTCCTGAAGTAAGTGGGCAAACCTGGTGTGTGAAGCTCAGGGAATAATCCCACTACAGGACAGAGCCAGGGCACACAGCACTGCTTGGAGGCTACACTTCTGATCTGACTGTTGTCACAGAGGAGGCTTATTTTCATGACGCATAGCTGAAAAAAATGAGTCAATGACATACGGACTGATGAAGACTGAACAAGCATCACATGGAACCCAGAGTGTCACCAGCCCTTGTGTGGAAATCAGCTGGCTCATCCCAGCTGACTTCTCTTCCTGCTGCCCACCAGCGAGCAGCAAGGTTGGGATTTCTCTCAGAGCAAAGGGGAGCTTTACCTCTTTCAGTCATCAGTCATGGCTCAAAGGGCACGGTAGGATCCAGCAGTCCATGTGCTGATAATTGTTCATCTTTCCT
>NW_010416816.1:32029-32518 GCF_000710305.1 Buceros rhinoceros silvestris | reverse complement strand
CCTGCTGAAACCAGGGGGCAGGATACACAAACCACTTAAAAGCTCACCTCGTAGTCCAAGCACAGGAAGATGAAGATTCAAAACAGAACCTCTCTCATTTCCCTATAGCCAGCAAATCCCCTGCAAAGAGACCCCTGCCACAGGCAGGATTCCCACAGCACTGAGAAGCTCCCAGACGTGCAAGCTGGAATGTACAATCCCCACGGGACCTGCTCGCCTGGCCCCCGGGATGGGCAGGGCACAGAGCTCCAACCACCAACTCACTCGTCAAGAGATGAGGATCAGCCCATGGTGTTTGCTCCTCTGTTGTGTTTCCAAAGAGGATTCCCCCTCCTCCGATCAGCTAGCACACAAGAAACATGTACCGCTGCTGCCGACCCACTCGCACGGAGCTCACGGGTTACAGGAGCCTTCCCTGGCTCCCACCAAACCTGCCCCTTTGCCAGACACTTTCACACTAAGCCACTGCTTGTGGGCAAAGGTGACACA
>NW_010416816.1:10155-31907 GCF_000710305.1 Buceros rhinoceros silvestris | reverse complement strand
CCGCCTCTGCTGAGCCCACTCCTTACAGGGACCTGCTGTCCCACATCGAGCAGAGCCAAGCCCTCCTGCCGGGTGGGAACCGTTGGGCCCCCAGGATGTTCTCATGCTTCCCTGGGTGGGAGAGGGCAAAGGGCGGGAGGTCAGCCCTGTCCCGGCCACCCCTGGGGACGGAGCATGCAGGGCTCTGCTCTCCAGCGAGCAGTGGGAGAGCAGCACCTTCCCCAGGGACATGGCCAGACCCCACAGCAGCAGCAGGCACTGGAAGATGAGAAATCATGAGCACAAGTGGGCAGAGCAAATCTCTGCCTCCTTCCTCCGCCCGTCCTGCAGGTACCAGACAAGGTCCTTTCCAGCCTTGCTGCTCCACTCAGCAGCTCTGCTTTATTGGTGGGGTTTTTCTTTTTCCCACGTGGCTGGTAGAGGGAAGGGTTTCTCCTGGTGCCCTGGAGCACAAGCACCGAATGAGAAAGTCTGACTGGCTGCAGCCGTGAAGAGGCACCAGCCAGGCGGGCGTGAAAGAAAGTGCCGTTTGTTTGGAGCGTCCACAGCAATTGCTTGCACAAACCATGAATTAGGTCTTGAATTCACTTTGCAGACTATAAAGGAACACCCCAAAAGGCTCGTAGCTGTATTCTGCAAAACTCATTAGTTTCTCCTTAGTCACTAGTCTGAGATTAAGCTTCTGTACACTGTATTTCTGAGCTAACCGATTTCGTCAGCCCCCAGGACTCCATCCAGGATAAGTGGGCAGCTTTCTGGGCCACAAAAAAAAAAAAAGAAAAAATAGCAATAAGGAACAAAAAAATCCTCAAGCGTACAAGATAGCGATGAGTGTTTTCTGAGCCTGCTGCATCATCGGGCAAAGAGGAGCTGATGTCTGGGGGGGACCTGTGCTTGACCAGTAACTCTGGGCAGCACCAAGAAGTGTTGTATGCAAAGTCAAACTTAGATTTTGCTCTGGCTTAACTCAAAATTGATCTCTGCAAGCTGGACTATTCTAAATATAGGATAGCATCTATTTTATACTCTGAAACCGATAACCTCTAAATGAGCTAGAACCATCAGTGCTTAACTTTGCTGAGGACACAATGAACACGCTTGCTTTGCCACAGAAAAGAAAAGGCAATTAAAAGTTTGTCTGTTTATCCAGCTGCATGAAGAACCATGGGCTGGGGAGCAGGACATGGGCAGGACTGTGTGTCTCGGCAAAGCAACTGTGACATCTTGCGGTCACATTCTGCTAAAGTACCTCAGGGTCTGGCTTTGTTTCAGCTCAGAAACCGAAGCAGTCTGTGAGTGGGAGAGTTTTAAGGAAAACTGAGGAAGTGAAGGAGAAAGGGGAGGCTGGCGGGCTGGTGTTGGGGAGGCACACGCTTCGAGTCCCCAGTCTGTGAGTGGGAGAGTTTTAAGGAAAACTGAGGAAGTGAAGGAGAAAGGGGAGGCTGGTGAGCTGGTGTTGGGGATGCACACGCTGCGATCCCACGGGACCCACAGGGTGCCATTTCCCACCCTGTGTCACCGGGGATCTTGTGGTCCAGCTCCCAGGTGGTATAAAGGGGTTTTGCTTTCTTGACAAGCTCTGGTCCCTCTGAATTCCAGCATCCCTGGTTCAGACCTTTGAGCACTACAGTAGGAGACACAGAGACCCACAAGCCTGCAACTGCCTTGCTGTAACTACAAGACAACAACAACAGAGGGGTTTGCTGTGTGGCAGCCAGGAAGAACAGCCTGGCTTTGCTCTGATCAGGGATGGTGCCTGAGCTTGTACCCACCTGGACAGAGATTTTAAACCCGTTTCTGCTTTACAGGCTGCAGAGCTCAGAGGGCGGCTTTCAGGGCAGCCCAAACAGGAGTCTCTTGCCACGACACTGCAGGTTCGGCCTGTAGCGATGGCGTAACCCCACCATGGTGACAATGATAGGGAGGGGGTACAACGTAAAGGAGCAGCTGTACCACAAGTAGAGCATGGGGTACATGAACTACACAGGTTAAGAAAGTGACTGGGTAAAGAATATGAATGGAAGGCTAAAAACAGAATCATTTCAGGCTGATGGTATTCTTCTGTGGCAATATCATCAGCAACTGTTGATCACGTTATTCTGCCCATTCAAGAAATTGAGGGTGTGGGAAAAGTTAGCTCATTAGTGGTGATTCTTTGCTTGTTAAAATCACACACAAGTGAACAACTTATGGTGATACAGAGCCACAGAGTCACAGAGTCATGTCTCCTTAGGCTTCTGCTACAGAAATACAGGAAAGTCCCTTTCAGTGACTGATGAGGGATAATGTGATCATGGAACCAAGGCCATCTAACCCGCAATAACCGAATTTCCCCTATCATTGCCAGGCTTTCATTAGTTTCAGGAATATATCCCCTTCTCTCACGAACAACCAGCACCACTGTCGGGCGCAAATCGGCTGAGCACAGCCCCAGAATCACTCGCCGCCGTGAAGACCCGTACAGCAGCTCTTCTGTGCCAACAGCTTGTAAGGCGGCGGGAGCAATTCTGGGATAAAAGACACTACAAAATGCTTTCCTACTGTAAACAACCCAGAATGATTCTCCCGCGAGTGTCTCAGGAGAACATGTGGATGTTGGTGGGGGACTGGATGGGGAACATCAAAGGAGTAAAGCAGAGATATTCTGGATGTTGAATTTCAATGCGAGAGCGGCATTTCCTGTTAATTAAAATTCACAAGCAGGCTGCTAATGTGAACGGCTTTTGTGACGGTTGTTGGATTTTTACATTCCTAGAGAAGCCGAGCACAGGCGGGCACAGTTCCTTTACAATAACACAGCCGAAGTCATAGAAGGTTAGTACAGCCCTTGACATGCCCTTTCTGGGAATTTTCATATCTCTACTCACATCACAGACCCTTCAAGAATAATGGGGTTGACTTACCAGTCAAAGCCGCTTTTTGGCAGATTTTAGTACAGGCAGCACTAGGATAGCAACTATTCGCTCAGGCCAGTTCACCCTTGAACCCCAGGAATACTAAAGCTTAAAAGCTCTGTTCAAAACAAAAATAATTTGAAAACGAAGCATGCCAGACAAGTCCTGCTCTCACAGATGCCTGGCAGTGAAAAAGCAGAATTAGGTAATGCTGTTGTTCACACACCTTAAACCAGAGCCTCTGGGTAGCCCTGGGAAATGCAGAGTCCATGAATAGAGCTGGCAGAAGCCAGGTCTTTGACTGAAGTAGAGATTTAGGATCCAGGCGCTCCTCACACCTTTCCCTGGTCTGCCAAGACCCCATTGTGTGACCTTGGGTGAGTCCCTGGTGCCCCCTCTGCCTCAGTTTCCCACATCGCACAGAGATAACAAATCTTCCCCGGCTGCATTTGTGACATACCTTCTGCTGTCTGGACAGAGAGTTCCACAGACACACCAGGATGCTCGGAGAGATTTCCGGAGACTTCTGCACAAACTTGGTGGTCTCAGTTCTGCTTTCACACACAAGTAAAACTGTCTTGGATTCACGTAGAAGGCACCGAGCCAGCCCTGAGACCGTAAGTGACCCCTACACCTGCAACAGAGCTGGGATGGATGTTACCCTTCAGATCTCGAAATTAGACTATCCTGAGGCCCTGGCTGTCTGTCCTACGGGCTGCAGGGACAGAGGCAGCTCTATTCCAGGGCCCAACTCTGATCCCCCGCAGCTCTGTCCATGGCGGGGCAGAGGGACAGCAGGGCTCCGTCCTGCGGTGCTGAGCCACGCAGGGTACAGCCTGTTCCCCGGCCCCGGGACAGCCCTGTCCTGCTGTTCATGGGACAGCTGGCCAGGAAAGGGAACTGCAGGGAGCGATTTTCCCTTCCCGTCTCAGCTAAGGCCCATCTTAGCCAAGGCATGATGAGAAGCATCCATGCAGAATGACGGTGCCCAAGCCCAGAGCAGAGCTGGCGGGGAGCTGCCCCGGGGAAGCGAGGCAGTGAGACAGGCTACCTGCAGCAAAGCAGCCCCGCGACGCTGGCTCCCAGCTTCCCATCGCTCCACTGCCTAACAGCGCCCCGTTTTGCTCAGAGGAGGAGGGGGTCCTCACTGCCCTTCTGCTCCTCCTGCGGAACCCCTACCCAAGCCAGTGGGTGAAGCTAGAGGAGGAGAAGGCTCAGGCTTTGCTCCTTCCTCCTCAGTCTACAGAGCAAACAGGACAATGCGATGTGCTAACAAATGTGCTTTATTGTAAGTTTTCCACAATCATTAAGGATTTTGTTGGACTTAAGGATTTTGTTGAACTTAACTGATCGAAGTTCCACATTCAATTGGTTTTGGTGATCTCATTTCAATCCCCCCAAGTCCCCACCTCCCGTGCCATTACTCTGCAGGAGCAGCTGTGGCTTGGTGAGCACCACCCTGCCAGCTCTTCCACCTGGCGGCGAGGTTTACCGGGAGCACAGGAGCAGGGGGGATGCACTGGATCCCTACCCTGGGTCAGTGTGCCTCGTCCGCTCCACCAGTTCACATCATCAGAGACATCTGTCCCAGCGCAGGGATCCAGTCACTCACCTTTCCCAAACCAAGAGTCAGACCCGTTATCATTCAAACCATCTATTTCGATATCTGATCTTTAAAATTAAATATTTTAGATTCTTACAGAAAATAAAAAAACTAATCAGATAAAACGGTGATTAAAATCACAGTCAATTTGCAATGCTTTCATTGAAAGTACCCGAGCAACCTGATTAAAAAAGATGTTAAGAATCAAAGCCTATTTTTCAGAAACATCAATAATATTCCAATGCAACTTGTCCACTGACCTGTGACTCAGTGGGTCGCTCATGAGTGAGTCAATCGCACAAACCTAAGACTGGCCACGTTCACCAACACTGAAGCACCACCAAAGCTACGTCCAAAGTAATTTGGTCCCAACCCCCCACCTGTGTACTCAGCGCAAAGAACCAGACAGCAATTACTGCCTGAGGTTTTCAAAACACGGATCATGTTTGGAAACAAACTGTCGCCTTCCTGTTTCCAAAGCTTGGAATAACGCACCAAGGCCTACTGACACATCTCCTGAATCATCCCTTCATGCACAAACCTGAAGAAATAGTCTTGATCCTCCGTGAGAGAATCCCTCCTGCAATGGTAATGAGACCCCATCCTGCTAGACGCAGCCAGACACGCCACCGTCCCCCAGCCAGACTCTGATACACTCACTCACATTGGGTTGCACATAAATAATCCAGTTGCCTCCACCCTGTTGCCAGGGCTACTCCCCAAAACGAGGTAGGGTATCAGAAGGCAGAGCAGCAAAGCTCGCTAGCTTTCAGAGGGGGAGAGGCATCCACCCAAAGATGCCTGATGTTCACAGGGTTGTCCAGTCCACAACCACCTACGACAGACAGACTCCCGTGGAAGAGTCTGACTGGTACCTGTGGAAGGTGGGGAGAGAACTTCAGAGAAAATACCAAATGGATGTTGTGACACTGACCAGTATTTCTAATAATAAAATTAACCAGAGGGTCCCACACAGTGTGAGCAGCCACGTGGCTTTCCTCCTGTGCATACTCTGACAATTCCAGTGCCCAAGTCCTAAGTGAGTGAGTCCTTCCCCCAGGGTGGCTTTGTTCACATTTTATTTAGTGCACTTAAAGTGACATTTTCTACAGCTGGCAAGAGTGAGGTGGCATTTTCTGCATGGATGTTGGCCCATGCAGGGAAGGTCCCCAGCTGGAAGATGCTCTTGGCCCATGTGTTCATAGCCAAGCTAAGAAGCAGAACTCCCATAAGGTTCATGAGCAACCCAGTTCTTGCCTACAAAAGAAATACAAAGACAATTGTTGAGTTTAGACTGGACATCTACAGCATGCGAAGCATGAAACTATTTGAAGATAAACATTATAAAACTGGAAGGCTTAATTGCCATTAATATTAGCAGTATCTTAAGTGGGCTTTCTCAAGCCACAAAGGCCATTCTGCAGATGCTCACCAAGCTTTGATCCATCGAAAACATTAACATCTGTTTAGCCTCAGGAATGTGAGCAGGAACTGGGACTGAGCCTCATTTTACTCACAGGCTTTATTTCACTGAGCTGAAGAACCTTTCCTGCATCTAGAATCCTACGAAAGTTGAGCTGCTGACACTAGCAGGAACAGGGTCTGGGAGATGCTAAGCACATTCAAGACCATCGTTGTTACTGTCTGGAGCCATAGTGGCTCCAAACTTCACGGGGACAGTCTTCATTCAGGCTCCTTCCATCTCTCTGCCCTTTCAAACGTTGCTAAGAACAGTATCTGACTTCTCTCTTTTCACTTTAGTACATATTGAACTAGTAACAATCTGGAAAATTCCTTTTTTAGACACTGCACTCAAGCTGAATGTTTTCAGCATTTTCTGCACCTAAAAAACACTTACCATATCCTTGACCATCAAGTGTCCAGAAGAAAATGCAATTGAGTTAGGAGGTGTTGAGACTGGCAGCATGAACGCGTAGGAGCATCCTATCGTTCCTGGTATCATTAAATAGAGGGGATTTACTTTCAGACGAATGGCCTTGAAAAACAGAAAGGAACAGATACTGTACCTTGGGGACTGGGAATCACAGGCAGATCCATCAACGAATGCAAAGAGCTAGTGCATCATGCACAGCTCCATCCCACATCTCGACAACAAAGTTGGAAGGATTATTATCTTTCAGTGTCCATGTCATGCTACATGGACACTGTTAGGCTTTGTTATTCCCAAGGATTACAAAGTGCCTGAAGACGAGGAGCAGGAGAACCATACGGTATCTGTCACAGCACAGACACCACACAAACCAGCCCGTCCAAGGGGCAGAACAGGGAGGGGAGCAGAGGAACAGCTGGTCTTGCCATGGGACTACCTTACCAGCTCTGCCAAGACAGGCAGAAAGATGATAATAGTGGCTGTATTGCTGGCAAACTCTGTGAACAAGGCGATAACAATCGTGACGAGGATGACAGCCACAGGTGGGGGTACACCCTCCAAGGGATGCAGACGGCCTCCTATCCAGACAGACAAACCAGACTCCTGCAGAAGGGGAGAGCAAACGAGCTGGAGAGTGGAGCTCCTGTGTCCCGGCAGGTGAACTGATCCTCTCCTAGAACTGCAAACCACACGCAGCCTTCACTGACCTACACCAGCACCGATGTGCAGTGTCCTCAGGGTATTTAGGAGCAAGCAATTTGAAAGGAGGTGCAAGATCCCTCAACCTCCTCAGTTACCTGCTGCGCATTGTTGTCACTTGGAGTTGAGAAACACGTCCTTCAAGTGTTGTGACCCCGCAGATGCAAATCTCCCAGAGCAGAATAACCCCAAGTGACACCCTGATAAAACGCAGCTCTGCAGGGCAGGATGACTGCAACACGGCATCAGCGGCGGGCCTCACCTCGCAGCCCTTTGCCATGGCAAAGCCTCCTCCAAGCAGCAAGATGATGTTCCAGGGCACCGTCTCTTGGGCCTTCCTCCAGGTCAGCAAGGGCTGTGTCTCGGTGTTCGGCGCTACGTGAAGAGAAAACCGCTGTGTCAAACACCCCCCCAAAGAGGATCACATCAGTTGTCATCTGATAGAATGGTATCACGTGCCTGACATCAGCAGGGAATTTCACTAAGCATGAGTTGCTGATGGTTAAAATACATGTACGGGGTCTCTTAAGCCAGACAATTAAAAGATCGTTTAATCTTAGACCAGATCTTAAAAGAAAAAAAAAAGAAAAGAAAATGCAGTATTTCAGGTTTTCTTTGAGGCATTCTTGAGGGAAGGTTTAATGTTTCATTTTCTCTCTGTAACAGACATAAACATTGTCCTCAACAAATGGGAGTCTGTGGAAGCAGGATATTTTCTACCATTTGACTTATGAAGATGCTACTCATCTTCCACTCGCTGTTCAACAGCTGGCAAGTTTTATAGCAAGGAGCTCATCTCCCCTCAAGGCCATCTCTTAATACACGATGAAGCCAGCTCTGTCATATGGAAGGACGCACTAATGGGATTGTAATTTTCTGTTGAACAAGGGCACACGTATTTTATCCAGAGGAGGCCTGATTAAACATCCTCCTGTGTATAGACAACAAAACAAACGTGCATGACTCAGAGCAGCCGGTATTTCGTTGCCTTAGACCCCAGGCAGTGCTGAACCATCCATGAAGGATCATCGGCTGCATCTCTACATTAAGACCACCTCTTCTTCCAAGTGGCTTATGAATTAAAATTTGTATCTCATTGCTACTCAAGGGAACAGACTGAAGACCTCAAAAGACTCTTGGTACCCAAACCTGCCGGAGAGTTTGGACTTTAGGAGTTTAAATTCTGAATCATTCCAGGAACTGAGGAAGGACTCCTATTTCTGAGTATGGACAACTGAGCCAGCTCTGCCCTCTCAGAGGTTCATGCTCGCCCCTGAGGGACAGGTGCTGTTTGGGAGTCAGCAACCAAACCTGTTTCACAATCAGGTCTGCTATGGTAGGTCAACACCGATTTCAGTTCGCTCCAACCCGTCATGGCACCATCTCTGCCAGCTACACAATGAGCAAATGAGTCATTCCTGCAATCGGCAGAAGGACAGCGACTGCTAAACTTCTTCTGGCACTTCAGAAAAAAGCTTCTGTAGGATCAAATTGACCTTCAAGCCCTGCTGCTCCAGACAGCCCGCACAGCTGCTGCGGGCTGGTGCAGGTCCAAGGGGTGGCATTAGTCTTGGCTCTTGCTCCATTTCTGCCCTGCCAGAGCTCAGGCAAGGGCATAGTCCCTGCCTCAAGGGATCTCCTACTTACCTTTCAAGTCAAACCACCACCTGAAGGAAGGTTTTTGCGAAGGGAAGAAGAACAGTATAATCACAATGGTGATTCCTGTAACTGCATCCGAGATAAACCTGTCCAAAAGCAGCAGAAATACTTGTAAGAAGCACAAGCCTGTTGAATTACAAAGTTTATGAGAACAGGGATTTACCAAAGAAGATTACAGGTTTCCATGAGGTTTGAACAATGCTCGCTGTTCACAGTTGTTTTCTTTTTAATTCCCTGTTGAGCCACATTTCTACAACAGGCTGTGAACCCCCTAGAAAAGCTGCTCTACAAATGTAAAAACCAAAATCTAACCTCCCCCACCCCAGTGCTTTGGCTGTTCTGATGGTGGAGTCACAGTCAGCCCGCGAGGGGTTGCAAGGACAGGTGTCCTCAGCTCACTGCAGGGAAGAAGCGAGGCAGAGCCCAGACCAGGTTATCTAGGTGAGCTCTTTGCAAAATGCTCAGACTCCAGGGTGAAAACCAGAATCCATCCAGTAAAGAGCTTAAGCGGGTGTTTGATTGTAAGGAGCTATTAACTGGTGAGGAAACAGTCCATAACCACTTTGTTGTATTAAGGAATCATTTATTAAGCCAGGGCTTTATTTTAAAACAAACTATGAAGGCCTCTTCTGTCAAGAAGTAACAACACCCTCCCTGAGCTCTAGCACTCCTCAACTGCAATATGCATTCATCTTCCTGAGGTATGGACGCCACAGGGGAGACAAACTTGCCAAACAGAGAGGATAGGACTCGGGGTCAGCTCCTGCCGTCTCTGCTCAGCCTCCAGACCTCTAGTGAAGTCAGCAGATTACATAAAGAATTCAGTGTTTCCCTGTCAATGTACCTATAAACAGCGTTCCCAACAGTGAAACCCTAGGGACAGCCTCAGATAGACAAATGCCAACTTCCCACCAGGCTTCACGTATCTCCTCCAGGAGACAGAAACAATAAAGCTGGCTCTGCTACTCGAACCTCAGTTAAATTATTCCAGGAAACCTGAGAATAGTGTTAAGCAATACAATCAGAAACCCAGGAATCTCAGCGACTTGGAAACGCTACTGAAAAATGTGACAGCGGAATGAAAATAAAATCTTACCCCGGTGCAAACAAGCTTGCCCAACCTGGAATGAATTTGGGATCCCTGGAGAAGAGCATGATGGCAAACAAGCAGAAGAAGAAGAAAATTGCCTGTTCTGCAAACCTAAAGTGAAAAGAAATGCAGTTAAAATGCTGATGTGCTAAAGAGGGGGATCCAGGCTAGGACAAGTATTTAGCTCTGGCTGCAGCAGCTTGGGTGAGAAGTTAGGCTGGTGTTCAAAAAATAACTGCAGTGAAACATCGGAATAGACTGCAAATATTGACATTTGCCAGCAGCTATCTCTTACTGAAAGGCATTAAAGAGAGGCAAGATGGACATCAGGAATGGCCAGATGTCACAACAGGTATATGCAACGAGGAAGAGAGGAAGGGCCATGGTCATCCCTCTTACTGCTGCTCTGGGATGTCCCTAAGGCACTGTCAGCTAGGGATGACTTCGCTCCAGCTCAAGCAACGCAGAAGATTCAAATCATGTATGAGACAGCAGTAACAAACTTCTTCAAGGTCAAAACTGAACAGTATCCCTTAGCCACACGACAGACAGCAGGGTAAATGGCAATATCATTCACTAAGCGTCTAGTGGCGTCAAGATTTGTCCAAGACAATGCCTCAAAACACTGTTTAAAACCTCTCCGAGCACAAGGAAGGGTGTTTAAACCATTGGGAAGAGGCCACTCACACTGATTTAAGTTATGGGGTTGGTAATTAAATTGGTAGAGCACAGCTTAATGGACTTCCTCACTCCTAGACCTCAAAGTGGGACTTTGATTCTTTCAGAGACATTTTGCAGGCTGCTCGATAATGTACCGAATGGAACAAATAAACCAATTTCTTTCATTTACAGCACAGGCACAGACAACTGTCTTTGAAGAACCACTCCACTTTCAACACAACAGCAATAATTACAATGTCGATAGCACGACACAAACATTGCTGAATCTTCACAGCATCGCCCTGAGTACAAAAATATTATTTTACAGATAGAGAAACACAGATCATTTAAGGTTGAGACCTACAGTTTCAAACACCTTCACTTGCCCTGGTTGCCCAGAATATCAGTGGCTGGATGGACATGCCTAGGGTTTGATTCTTGGAGGCACTCAGCCTTCCCTGCTTCCCCCTTTTTTGACATTTCTCGTAAGTCTAAAGCTCATGTTTCTTTTTGCTGGTTCCTTTCTCCAAAATATGATCCCCATCACTGCAATCTCCACCAAGCCTTTTTCAGAAGATAAGACCTTTGAGAAACTACAGTAAGAAGTTGAAAGTCTCTTGTCCTTTCTTCATATGATTAATACAGCTTACGGAGTTATACAGAGAAAATAATATATTCTATGCCATGGATCTGACTTCTTTCCATATAGTTTCTTTGAGCAGTTATTAAGATTTCTTAGAGCATATCCACAATCTTTATGATTCATATCTAGCATATGATTCATCAGCCTTCTCAGCAAATGCTTCCTGCTTTGCAGAACAGGTACGTGTAAGCCTTCAAAACTCAGCCCCTGTTGGTAGGTACATAATGAACACAGGATTGTTTTTGTCCCCGGAGCAGAAAAATTACCAACAGTAATTAAACAACCCAGCATGAATTCACTCTATAATATGAAATTTGTTCTTGAGAAGACTTGAGTACAAGCTGTAATTATTCCTGTTAGGGAAGGTGGAGAGGCTGGAGCATGCAAAAAGCAAACTTCAGCGGGTAACAAACACTCCGAGTGGAAATATATATTTCATTTCCTTCTAGAAACCTTGTCTTCCCCAGTCCTCCACTCTTAAGACAGGACATTTCCAAATCCATTGATTTCTTTTTCATTTCCGTCCTGACTCCTTGACTCACTTTGTTGGACCCAGTTTCTGATAGTCCTCCTTTATCACTTCTCTGGCTCGGGCTTCTGCGTCCACTCTTATAGTTGACTTGTTTGATCTCCAGCTCCTGCCAAGAAACACAGTTTTATCTTTACCTGCCTCTAGCATAACTCACACACAGTAAATGCTGCATTTTATTCTGCAGCACACGCATGACTCTGTCCTTCTCCAGTGCCTGCTCTGCACGTTTCAGAGAGCTGCACATCTCTGGCTGCTGTTCGCGTTATCTTCAGATTATGAACACTACTGATGAAGGTCTCTGGTGCAGATAAAGGCAATAAGACCCTATTTTCTATATCCTTTCTCTCTTCATTCATAAAAGGAGAGCCTGCAGAGGTTAGGAAGTTTCCGTTCATTTATATTCTGAACTGTTTCTGCCAGCATGGGCTGTGATTGCCAAAAGAAAGTCCCAGCAGTGCAGGTTTTCCTCAACTCTAGCAGGTACCTACTTGGGCAGAATGATTAGGAAGAGGGGGACACGGAAAACGAATCTGACCCTTCAGTTCTCAAGTCACTTGCCGTTTCCTGGCTGATCCCAGGATGCTGCTGAGGATCAACAACAACATGAGGAATTTCTAACTGGCCGGGAATGTTAATGTGCTCCTGGCTAAGCCTCTTAGCCCAGCCACACCGACCGCACACCCTGCTTGATCCTTTGCAGTATGTGCATACAAATGATATATTCATACCACTCTTCATCTCCCATCACAATCCATGACACTGAACCTGGTTTCTAACCCTGCCTGTGGCTTTGATTAAACCTACAAACTCAACTTTCTGCCTCAGGTGCATCCACCTGTCTCTGTGGCAGTCGATCATTGAGAAGTTCCTGAAACTCAAATAGCTGTAATCGGCCCTTCAATTTTTCCTAATTATTTTTTTGGGGGTGGTTATTAACAGCGGCTTCAGCTCAGCTATATCTAAGTGTTCAAATGTCTTTTGGATTCAAGCAAAGCCGACCACCTATTGGAGCGATGTCCAACTGCCCGTACTGTGCTGCAGACACCAAGGACTTGCCCAAGTGGTAAGTCCAGCCACTACCCCTGAGCCACAACAGCCAAAGCAGCCCAACAAACGCCTGCAGATGCTTGTTCTTGTGCGGCTTTGCAATGTCTCTTCCGAGGCACCTCCTCCCTGGGGAATACTGGTATCTGCACTGGCCCAGCTATCCCAGTAAAGCCTGGCCTTGTGCTGACAGAGACGAGCCAAACAAAACAAAGAGCATCACGTTCACCAAGCACAAGAGCAATTTTGCATTTCACCAGGGGCTTTGGCCAGCACAGCTACCTCTTCCCTCTCCTGATTGTCCAGGGACGTGCTGGCAGGACGCTGCACTGTGCCCCAAACCTCACCACAGGATACAGGAATTCAGGCTCCACATTGCACAAGTCCTGGGCACGCGATGCAGAGCGGCTGCAAGCCGGCAGAGCATCCCGCAGCAGCACACAGAGCCTCCCGTGAAGCCCTGTGAGCAATTTAAGGACCGGCATTTTCTGAATTGAAACTTTCCCATTGATTTTTTCCTGTCTCTGAGACAATGTAAATATTTGGACACCTGTTCTCTTTTTCTTTCCCCCCTCTTCTATTTGCATTTTAAAGTCAAAATAACAATTAAAGACTTTTCTAAATATTAGAAATTCTGTATGGTCTTTGCAGGAAGCAGGAGCGTGGGTTTGTTACTATCACATACGAGAGGGTACAGAGGGAGAAAGGGCTCCCAACGAACCAGCGTGGCAATGCTGCAACCACTTTAACTAGGGGTTGCATGTATCCAGCAAAGACCTACTGGAAAAACATGTTATTCTCAGTTACAGATTAACACATTGTTGTAAAATTAAGCCCTGTTGTGAAGTAATCCATTCTAAACTCAAGTTTCTGCCCCAGGAACAAATCCTGGCTCTTTTGTGTTCTAGCAGGTTTTTACAACTGATTCCAAGGGAACCAAGATTTCATGCAGGTCTTCAATCCTGCTTTCTCTTCTGCAATGAAAATCTGACACTGACCTCCATAGTAAAACCTTCTTTAAAAATTGTATGTTTAACTGAATGAATATATAACACATTCTCTGTACACGTCTGTATTTTAAGTTAGTTAAAGAATATGTAACTATGAGATATCTTTAAAACCTTCCTGTTGCACATCAGCTTCTTAAAAATTGATGCCTTGTTATAAGCATAAGCACCCTGAAGTTAGTTAAAGAAAGCCCTCACTGTCCAGGAGATGATCCTGGGTGATATCAGTAGATTTAGTGTGAGAATCGTGATGAACAGGTATAACCAGATCATGTATATGTGCAGTGAATATAAACCTACCTCAGGTTAATTCCTCCATACAGAATGGAGATCCACAGCCATCCCAGGAGAAGAAAAATCAGCATTAAAGGAAATGCAAACATAAACCAAGAACCAAAGTTCACCACATCACATTCTGGAAAATAACTAAGCAAAGGGGGAAAATCAAGTTAATGCAAGAAGGTGGAACAACCCTTCAGTTTAAGGGTAAACAAACATCTGAAAGCAGCAGCAAAGTATCTCACAAACTTGCCAGTGTGCATTTGAAAACTACTCATCTGTGTGCATTAGCAGTTATCTGGGCACTAGATTTGGGGAGCGGTGTGTTGGGACAAGCCCCCAGACCATCCTGCCCCCCACAGCTCACCCAGCCCAGCTGTGCAAGCCTCCGCGGGAAGACCTGGAAAACCCCTCTGCAGAAGGCTGATGCTCTCATACAGCTGCACTCCTGAAGAGCCAGGATCAAACGCTGCTACAATAACTGCCGGAGAGTCTGAACCTGAACCTCACAGAGGATGTGCCCAGGAAATTGTGAACATACTACTTTTAGGGGCCAGCAAAAAAAAAACAAAACCACACAACAAAAACCTGTGGGCACTTAGGATGGCACAAATCTCTTCCTCTGCACACAGGAGGCATCTTTGATGACAAAGAAAACAGGCCAGAAGTATTGGGTGTCTTATTTTCCTTTCTACCATACAGTGGTAGAAGAGGTAATTGCCCACAGAAGACTACACGGCCTGTTTCATCAAAACAATTACCAGATTAATTGTAAGCGTGTAGTCGAGTCCCATTAAACTCAATGCGATTAAGAGCATCAGTAAGGTGAAGCACTTCTGCACCAGTTTGGCTGACAGCCTAGCTGGGTACTCTGGAAACCTGCTAATTATAGCTAAGACTGATGGAACCAGTCTCTGCTCTCATCTGCTCACAAAGTTTCCCCAGATGTTCTGGAAAAGCTTAAATTTTCCAAACTAGTTCTTGGCAGAGAAGGGAATTTCCTACAGGGATGGAGAACGCATGACTGTTTTCCAGGATTTACAGGGCTCTCCAGGATGGCCTCCCGTACCTCTTCAGCTGTCCCAGGAGGATGAGGTTTGGTGCTGTTCCCGTCAGTGTTGCCGTACCTCCAATACTGGCCGCATATGGGATTGAGATGAGGAAACCTTTCCATATATTTGTTTTGTATTCCTCCTCCTTCTTTAAATCTGAGACAGTATCACTGGCAACCTCCTTCTCCTCCGTCAGATCTTTGCTTTAAAATAGTCCAAAAGAGAATCCGGTGAAAGCCCTGGTTTCAATACAGCACAACCACTTCAGAGCCTTGACAGAAGGAAAATTCCCAGTTTTTAGAAATCCAAGCTAACACTGTCCTCAGAGACACCTTACAGCTCAGGGCAGCAGAGGGGTCTGCTCGGTGAACTGCCACATGGGACCAGCAGCCTTACAGAGGCAGAGCACCCTCAGCACCCACCTGTAGGAGCTAAGGGTGCACACGCCTTGCCCAACCCCTCAGCAACTGGTAACACCTAGCATAAAGTCCAGAGGACCGCTAAAAGGAAAAAAACCATTTGATAGCACCAAGAGGAAAGAAACATCTGTTCCTGAAAAGAGCTTCCTTCCCATCGTTGTTATCAAAGCAGGAGCACCACCAGCGCGTAAATCCTGGTGGGTTTTGCATCACCGGCTTCACACGTTCGATATTCCTCAGAAAACCGAGGCACAGTGCCCCAGCAGGAGACAGCTCTGGCTACCGCTGCAGAGCGGCTGGAAAATCTCTGCAATGATCTGGATACACAAAGGGACTCTGGACACACAGAGGAGGGCTTCTATCACCAGGCTGCTAGCGATGGGGACATTTGGTGGAATCAAAACATTTCAATGGTTGAATTTCAAAGTCCTAAAACTTCATCTGGCTCAGGGGGTGACTCTCTCCATCAACTCTCCAATACAAACTTTATAGTTAACTTACTCCTCAGTACTTGCCAGAAACTGCATCTCAGTTGGTACAGTGTAAAGTTTATTCTGCTGTAAAGATGCTGAAAAAGAAAGATGAGGACTTTAAAACAGTTCAAAGCATCTAGAAAATTCTCCTTGAACCAAACAGGCGAATGGGGGAAACAACTGCCATTGACAGAGGGGCTGTGCAAGCGAAGGGTGAGCTCACGCCACGGGAAGAGGGTTGGGAGTGCCCCATGGGGATAAACGAGCCCATCTTCTCCTGCCACTGCTCGGGTCCCACCGCAGCACCCAGCTTCTCCAACACCCAGAGGCATTTGGTCCTTCTACTACCACCACTGGTCCGGCTCTGGGATCTTCTAACATCACCAGGAGTTCCAGAGTGTCCCTAATCAAGTCACGGGCTTGGGGTGGGTTTTTTGGGACAAGGGTTAACTATAGCTCATTCTTCGGGAGAAAAACCATTGTGCCTGATGTACCTATAAGGCACATTCCCCAAGGTACAGCAGGAGGACTACCTGCCACGGCGCTCCATTCCCAAGGGATGAGACTTTTACACCCTTCAGACATCCAGTGCAAAGTCACCCTAATTCCCTTTTAAAAGACAAGACTAAGACACATTTGGGGATTAGGCTTTGTACCAGGTCCACTGAAATCCACCCCGACAGCAAACGCCATTCCCAAGCCCATCATCTCCTCCACAAATGACAGACCCTGCAGGCTGAATGACCAGTCCCCAACACAAGTTTAGGGCCACCTCAGGCCCTAAACACGCAGTTTGTTGCACACCCAGTTCCCAGGGACCTTCCTGCACGTTTCACACAGTCTCTGCCTTACTGTCCTCCTCACCACCACCAGGGAACGCAAGCTGGACTCTGGAGCGCTTGAGTACAGGGGTATATTTTGACCAAAAAGAGCAATGTTACCTTTGGCAGTAAACTGGGAGGTGCACACCACTCTACCACACACCCACACGTGGGAGAATCCAGAAATCAAGACAGAAATGCAATACAATTACTCTTTCTTAGCAGATCTCACGCGAAGGCTTGTGGCATTTGTAGTCCTAGCTCCCAGCTCCTGAGGCTGGGAGCAGAGATGTGCCATTAAACCCCATTTTCCATATTCCTTATCGGGACTGGAGCACTTGTGAGTTTTATCCACTTCGCCCAGGTGGCCCTGCCCCATCACCACTGCCTCTGCTGCCTTTCCTCGGGCACATTTTTGGGTGCAGAGGCCTCTGTCCCTGCACCTTCCCATGCTCTGCAGACCACTGTGTGCAGACCCCATTTCCTGACGCTGCCAGCCCAGCAGCCCCCAAATTTCCTTGCACCCCCCTCAGTCCGAGCCATGATCCTCTTCTACCCGTACATGCACCGGGGACCAAAAGCAGTGCATGGAGAGGGGCCAGTGGTCAAAGTCTCTCGACTCGCTCACGTGTGTGCTGAAGACACTGAGCTCGTTCCAGCTCAGTGAACCAAGGAGTTTTGCAAAGTCATGTTTTACACATCGCTAATTTACTGAATTGGAGTTAATTGGCTTGATGCACACATGCTGAGCGTTCATCCCAACGATGCCGCAATGGGGGATGTAATTAGAAGGACAAACACTAACCCATGGTTGACTGTTGATCCCCCAGTGCGTTTATCCCAAGGCCTCTTACCGCTGCCATCCCATTTAAAGCCAGGGTGGGCTCTGCGAAGGCAGCTCGCTCTACCTCTTGACTTCTCAGTTTTATGCCCTGCTAAGCCCCTCCCATCTCACCAGGACCATCTGTAAGTTACCCCTCAAGGAAGGTTTGCAAAGGGAAACCACGCAAAGGAAAGCCAGAGTTGCTGCAGAGCAAACTTTAAGTTGTAAAAAAAGAGTTAAATATTGTTACAGGTCCATAAGTCAGAAGAGGCCAAAGACCCCTGAGGTAGGACCTGGCTGTACACGCCTCTCACGGAGCAGTATGAGAAGGATTCAGTGGCCATTTCACCCAAATACTTCATATACCTTAGAGGCAGAAAGGCCTGTCCTAGACAAGTTTGGCTTAAATGACATTTTTGTTGTTTGTAAGAAGCTGAAAAAGCCTGAGGAGGAATATTTCCACCCACCAAGAGGTGTATGCAGCAGCACTGGGGCCATACCCGCCAGCAGGGGCTGGGGTTACGTGGCCAAACCAGGTGGCAGTCTCCAAAAATGCACATTTCCCACCTGCCCCTTTAGATATCATTTCCCATGACTCAGCAAACATCTCAGCTGGCCACAGTTTAACTTGAATTTGCAGACTATATTCTCTATGCAGGAGAAAAAGGTTTGATACATTTTTTTTCTCATGATTTTTACCTGGAGATACTGAAGCTGCCCAGAGAAATGAAGTATTGCCAATGATGTGTGAGTGGGCAGAGGGCAGGAGAGATGGTCAGGCTCACTAGCACAGCCAGTTTCCAGTTTGTCACACACCTACCGCTGCAGATGTCAGAATTGAAGGGAATCTATAACCCACCTCCAAAAGGAAAAGTCCTGAAGTCGAAAAAAGCCTCTTGGTGTCCAGTTTACAACCCTGCTTTGAACAAGCAGAACCCGCTGAAGCTCATCGAGCTGTGTTCTTGCATCGGTAGCCAACAGAGTTAAAGTGAACAAAACACTACACCAAATTTTAGCTATCAACACCACAAGCATGCAAATATTTACTGACCTATAACATGCCCCCCACATGGTTAAGCAGGGGCAGAAGATCGCAACCTTCGGGTTCTCTCATCAGCAAAAAAGTGTGACCAGCTGATCCAAGACATTGCTTTAATTCTGGCACGGCGTGTGTCAGCAAAGCCCTTCACCAGGCTGGGGTCATTCGCTTGTGGAGATTTCTTCAGAAATCCAAATGCTTTTACATGCTACATATTTAATAGATTTTAATTTTTTAGCAACTCGAGTAGTGTTTAGCCTTCTGGACACTACTACAGAGCTATTAAAGCATATCCAAGCAGACCTGCAAACTGACCTTATCATATGCCATTGTAAAAGTTTGTTTCCACATAGTCCCCGTTGCTAATAAATCTGCCTCTCTTTTTTGAGACAGATTAAACCTCAATTAGATTATTAAAACAAAGTCAACTATGATTTTTTTTCCTGAAAAACTAACCGCAACAGCCCCACTGGAGATGTGCAAGCGGCCCTGACTGCAGACGACACCCGACAGAGAAGCAGCCCCTGCAGAGAGCTCACCTTCGTGTCTCCGCTCCTAGGTGGCTATCGGATTTGTCACTTTTGATTGACTCCAGGTTTAGGGCTTCCTTCAAGGGACTCTGCTTTTCTCATCCATTCAGAAAGATTACAGCAAAGGATGAGTCTACCTTGGGACACTGACATTCAAACAAAAAGTCTACAAGAAAACCTGCATTTCTATATTGTACATTTTACAGGTGAGGACTCCTTCACTTGTTTACTCTTGTAAGTCTCTACCTCAAAAGAAAAATACATCACCACGCCATCACATGATATTCAAAAAGCATCACTTTATTTATTCTTCTACTCACATGCCTCTCCCTTTGCCTTTTCTGGCTTCTCACCACTGTAAGCGTTGTGAGCCAAGGATGTTAAATTTTGTGCTTGCCAAGAAGGGTCTTGATTTTTCGTGTTCCCAATCTCTGCTGTATTTACAGTCACAATTACACAGCCAAATCATTTCAGAGGATGGGGTCAAGAAGGTTAAAAGCAGACTGTCAAAACGCAATGCTTCTAAGAATAAGAAATTATAGCAAGAAGGTCAGTGGGGTTGATTTTAATAGATGTGAATGGTCAAAAAGTCATAAAGCAACTGTGATCACGCAACCTGGAGTGCAAATATCTCATGATTGCAAGACATTAATGATGAATGATTAGTTATATCTTTATTAGAGTATGCATGTTTGAGTCTTCTTTTGGGGACTCATTTTTCTGCTTACGGACTCAGTGGGAACCAAAAAGCCATTACTTTTAAATCACAGGGGCAGAAGAATTGCTAATTAGTGCAGGAAAGAGAAGCCATGACTACTGTCAGTAATAGCCGCAAGAGGACTTCGACTTCATTTCTGCTTTGCTGTTTCTCTTCACTATCTGCCAGAAGCCCAAACTCCTGGTGAATGACTTGTGGAAGGAGGGCTGGAGGAAGACCTTATCTGACTGCATACCCCTGAGCCAGGTCTGTTCAGGAGCAACACCAACCAGTAGCACCAAGCTGGGAAACCAGAAGCACTTCATAAGAAGGTGTTTAATCTCCCAGCCTTCCTTTTTGTCCACCCTTCCTCATCCAGCTGAGGCTCCAGTTTCATGGGAGAAGAAACAGCAAAACACAGAAGAACTCACCTGTCCAGGAGCACAGTGCAGCCCTCTGTGCTGCCACGGAGGGGCCGTTGTCCTGACCCTGCTGTCACTGCCTGGCCAGTCCCTTGCCTGTCCCTGCAGCAACGCACCATTACTTAGCACTCTACAGCCCCTGTTCAGGAGCAACACCAACCAGTAGCACCAAGCTGGGAAACCAGAAGCACTTCATAAGAAGGTGTTTAATCTCCCAGCCTTCCTTTTTGTCCACCCTTCCTCATCCAGCTGAGGCTCCAGTTTCATGGGAGAAGAAACAGCAAAACACAGAAGAACTCACCTGTCCAGGAGCACAGTGCAGCCCTCTGTGCTGCCACGGAGGGGCCGTTGTCCTGACCCTGCTGTCACTGCCTGGCCAGTCCCTTGCCTGTCCCTGCAGCAACGCACCATTACTTAGCACTCTACAGCCCTCCTTGGCTCTGGCCATGCCCGCAGCAAGGCACCCCTACAAATCCCACCACCACCGTGCCCGCAGAGCTGGACCTCACTTGTCCCAGCAGCAGGTCTGTGGAGCAGGTTAGCTGGGCATCACCACTGCTTGTTTCATCCAGGCAACTCACAAGCATTGCCTCGTGCGTGACATGATGAAGGGGTGGGACAAAGGGAGTTTTACGCCAATACTCTTCCTCTGCGGTAATAAAGTGTGTATTAAAATGGGACCAGCACTGAGATCAAGCTGCAGCTAAGAGACCTGGTACTTGTGTCAGTCAAGTCGATAAAATGGGGCATATTTGATGGCAGCAGGGCAGATCTCAGCTGGCTTATACTACTGTCCTTGTCTCAATTACCTTGATTTTCTTCATTTTCCCTGTTCTTATCCTTAGATGTGTCTTTCTCCCCAAAGAGGCTTTTTAAAATTGCATTTGCAATTGGAAGCATCATAGCAGTGGAGGCAGTATTACTTAACCACATGGACAGGAAAGACGTTGTCAACATCATCCCTAAAATTAATCTGGAAGAGAGAAAAAAGGAAAAGCTGAATTTCTTCAATTTGTCAAGTTCTCTGATATACTATAGCTAGAGGAAGGAAAGCTCCTGTGCAGGGATAACAAAACTAAGAGGGAAAAGGACTCCTGTGACTATTCTGTTATTGAACGGAGCACAATTATGAGACTGAACCAAACGATTCTCCTAATGCTCCACGGGCCTCTGTGCAAAGGCAGAAGCTAAACAAACTCAGTAAGCTGGAAAAAGGGGGTGTGGACAGCCCCGGTATCGGAGACGTTCATGCCATGGCCAACCACAGCAGAGCCGCTTCCCGAGCGCCTGCAGCTCACGTCCCCCATGGAGATCCCCCTGCTCCCATAGTCACCTGGCTGGCTGGACTCCCACCAACATGAGGACCCGGAGCGCGATCCTGCGGTGTAAATTCCACTCCTCAATGGCTGAGGCCATGATTAAACCACTGAGGAAGAGGAAATTGGTGTCTAAAAAATATTGTTGGCAAACTCTGT
>NW_010416816.1:0-10045 GCF_000710305.1 Buceros rhinoceros silvestris | reverse complement strand
AGTAGAACGATGGGCAGTAGAGCAGTCACAGCCAAGGGCAGCGCCTCCGTGCACCAATACAGGGCCATCAGCAGGATCACATAGAGACATCTTCCTTCCTGCGAAAGGAGGAGAGGAAAAGTAAGACATGTGGCATTACAGAGACACCTTTTCACTGGGGACACTTAGACAAGCAAAACGTACCAATCATTCTTTCAAGGATACAGTGTTTCTCCCAGATCATTTCCACTAAGTGCAACATCTTCCCTCTACATTGTGCAGGGGTTCAGGTCTTACACTGATCCTTCGAACCACAGCAAAACTCAACCCCCCCTTGACGGTCTGAGCTTCCAATGTGCTGTGAGGTGGGCAGTGCGCTGGAGCACCAACCAGGGAAGCTCTGGAGAGTAGGAACATGTTGAATCAGGGTGCTAATCCTCAGCAGGCACTGCTGTAACATCCTCGGGTGCCCCATTATCTGACTCTGCTACATTTAATACGCTTGTGCTTTCTCTCCAGCTTCCACAGCCCGCACTTTGCATGTCTATAGACAAACCACTTTGAGATGGATGCATTGAGTCCCCACATTTGCAACAGGAGGCACACGGAAAGGTTTCTTTTCTTGGATCAGTCTCCCAAGAGATCTGTGAGAAACCACTCCACAGCAACCCATCCTAGTCCCTACGGAAATCAGTAAATCAAATGCCCTTGTGTCACACTGCTTCCTGAGGGCAAGGAGCTTGCCCATGCCCAGCATCACCCCAGCCTTGGCCAAGGCTGGCAGGAACCCAGTGACCCCACGCCATGAATTCATTCATCCACCCAGGAGGCACAAACTAGACCAAAGACATTTGTCATGACAGCCATGGCCAAAATAATGAGCGGTGGAAAGAAGTCAAGAGACTGGCTCCAAGCTGAGGAGGGCAGAGTCCCAGGGGAGACAAGGGGGAGCCCAGCACAGAGCTGGGTTCAGTCACGGCAGGGCTGAACGGGGATATTGTCCGTGTCCGTGGGGCAGAGTGCCCACAGCACTATAAATAACAGCTGAGAGCCATTTGGAAGCCACAGAGCTATTTATTTTACCACTTCTTTCCAGCTTGTTGAAGAGGTTGAATTGTCACTCAAAGGCACCTCTGTCCCTCTGCTTGGACCTTCCTCCCCGGCACCTGGGGCTGGGCTCACTGGGACTTTGCAAGATGATGACTCTGGTCCCTGGCATGGCTGGCTCAGGAACAGTGTGGGCTGGGAACTGCGTGGAACTGTGTTTTGCAGATATGGTCTCAGCTGCAGCACTGGAGGGTGCACCGAAGCACCAGAGCAGGTATGACAGAGCCACAACCTGCCTGGCCACCTACAAAAAAGTCACTCCAAACCTCAGCAGAATGTGGTCCTCCCCGAGGCCTCAGAGCAGACAACAGCCCACTAACATACCCACAAACTGGGGATAAAAAATAGCTTTCTCGATGACCGTGGTTAAAGAGCAGAATCTACTCTGACACCCAGCTGGGCGCAGAAAGTCGAGGGAATTGAAAGCAATACGGATTTGTCACTCAGTACATCTGTAGTGAGGGGCTGAGAGGTGGAAAGAAGGACAGAATTTCTGATTTGCTTTTAGCACTCAGGTTTTGCATCTCATAAGTAATTCCGCCAGAAAAGCTCCAATGCATGTGCAAACACAAACACCACAGAACTGAGAGAAATATACTTTGATTTTTTTTTTTAATACATTAATCGCAGCAGGACCAACTCTTCATGTGAAGTTCCCAAGGTCTGGATTTAAAAAAAAAAATCACTGCTAGTCCTAATTTTAGATCCCGGTAAAGTGACATATGAGACGGTGTGAAGAAACCCGTTTACATTCCCAGGGCTCATCCCCGGAACCTGGCAGCTCCAAAGAGCTCCCCATAGCTTCACTTTCTCCAAACCAGCAGGACCAGAGCCACAAACCTGGCAGAGCTAAATCTGGGCGGGGGGAATCATGTTTTAAAGTGTTTGCACACCAGATTAGTGATTTAATCCACATGGCAACTTGCAATTTCTCTTTAGTCTGGTTCTTTTTACACACCAAAGAAATAGCTTTGTTTCATTAAGCTTTTTTCTGTTTGAACTCTAAAGGCCACAGAAATCCTTTTTTTCTCCCACTGGCAAAATATTCTTCAGTTTTCTCTAAGGAAACTTGCACCAAAGTCTACCTCAAAATAAAACCTCTTACGGGGTAAAGCAACTGAAAATATTCAGCAACACCTTGATATAAGAGCATATCAGTGAAGGCTTTAATTGAGTTGATGAAATAGAGGAGGTACAATTTAGAAAACAAATTATAAGTAACGGGTATTTATTCTCTGGTGTATGGAAAATGTTCCGGAAAACATTGCAATGAAATCTAACAACTAATCTTCACTGCCAGATCAAAAGCCACTCAAACAGGGCAGAAAGAACTGCTATATAGAGAGTTCTCCCGAAATTTTGAAACTTATACGGATCAACAGCAAACCGCTTGAAAAAGAAGGCTGTGGTATTTATCCGGTTTATTCTACCCCAAAAGAGGACAAATTGCACCTATATTGAACATGTTTTTCACTTAAGATGGGACCATCATTGAACAAGAAAAGGAACAAGACCACTTCAGAATAACTTAGATTTCGATGAAGTACTGGCCAGAATAATAAAAAAAAATTAATAGCATTAATAAAACCAAACTCTATATAAAATTGAAAGGTTTTTGGTTTCAAGATATGTTGCAAATGTTAATTAATTAATGCTCCCAGTGCCCAGCAAGTTTGGTTAGTATGAGAACAAGAAACGCTACCACATGTCAGAAGACTGGCCTTTGGGGAGATGCCCAGGGGCGTCTGGGCTGCACTCACTGTTGTGTGGCACCATCACCCCTGATGATCTTTATCCTTCGACCCCTCTGCTGCGTCACCTTCTACTTCTCTCATCTCCCCGCAACTTTGTTTTTTATATTTTTCAAAAGAAGTCTATCAAAGTTCAGGGGGGAAAATGGTAGCACACATGAACTTTAAAATGGGTCTTATGATTGGGTTAATTTTGTAACCACTTAATGATTTCTAGGGAAGTGTTCGGTGGCTCTGGACTGCAGCAGCTCTCCTTCCTGTTGCTCAAGAGCCCTGGAAACGACCTCTGCCCCTCCAGACACAGATCTTGTCTTCACTGCACTGAGAGTACCGGGAATTTTCCACGCTGGAGGACCTGCTCAGCTTACGGCAGAGGAGGCCAAGCCATGGGGTAGTCTCCCATGAGCAAGAGAGCTGGAGGGAGCAGGAGGTCTCCGAGAAGGGCAGATGAGGTACTTCAGGGAAAGGAGGTGCTGGCAGGGAATGTGGGTCAGATAAGGCAAACCAGCTCATCTGGGCATAGCACCAAGGCATGGGCATGCACGAGCCTTCAGTCCCCACCGCCAGCCTGAAGACAACATCAGGACCTTCAGCTGGACCTTGCTCTTCACCACTTCCAGGGGCTACTCCTAAGTAGTAGCCCAGTGCCACGTGCTCAGTGCCCACAGACTCCCCAGACAGACCCAGTGCTTGAAGACACCCTACCTAATGACACCCTACCAAGCTCTGGTTTGGATCCATCAACCTCTGCATGTTACATGAACGTCACAGATTACACCACCCCCACACAGGCTCTCCCCATCTCCCCTCCATCCTATAACCAAGCAAACAAGTGGCAGACAGGTGACGGGGCTCCTCCAGAACCTCAATCCCAACACCAAGAGGTATTTTGGCTGAAAGAGGAGCTTTCCAAGCCCTTTTATCCCACAACCATCACAAAGGAACATCCTATCTGTGATACCAAAACTACTCAAAACAGCAAAGTACCGGTGGCTTTTAGCATCTCGCTTGCAGACTGTCCTCCCGTTACAGGTGAAACTGGCTGCTGGCCACCTCGCTCACACCACCTGCTCGCCAATGCGACGGATGTGTGAATCGGATTTTGACTAACCCGGCTCCTGCAAACATTATGTAATCTGGACACAAACCAAAGCCCTGTGGCCAGCCTTCCTGCCAGCAGAGTTGTTTTGCTCCCACTGGGTATTTGCAGAGCGGCTAGAAAGGGGACAGTAACACTGGGGCGCAAGCTGTAACAGCTGCAGGAAAGATAATTTGCTTTGGAGTTATGCTACAAAGACATAAAGCTTATTAAACACTTTAAATTAAACTTTTTAAAATATTTTGTAGTTGGCACAAAACCAGAATCGTTTTCTCTGTTTTGCAAATGGGACAGATGAAGCTCGGGTAAAATGGGCAAATTGACCGAGATCATGTAGGAAGCTAATGACAAAAAGGAATGGGCATCTTAGAGAAGATCTGCCCAGGCTCAGAGGTGTGAGGCTCACACCTTCTGCTGGAGCAGCAACAGATCCTGCATCTTCAAACGCTTGCGGACTGTGAAGCTAAAACAGTGCAGTGTGATCTGACACCCTGTGTGAGCTTAACAGGCCTCCCCTTTTGCACCTCATTTCAGCACCAGGTTTGGGTTTTGTTTTTAAAACAGATCCACCTCATTTCATTAGAAAAATAAAGAAACATTTTTGGTGGTGGTGAACCCGCCACAAGTTTAGTAAGTTTTTCCTATGATTAATTAACCTCACTTAAAATTATGTTGAGAAAATCTGAATCTGTCAGCTTCAGCCCTCTGCATCTTCTTATACGCTCCTCCTTTATGTCTTATCCTGGGCCACCCACATCCAAAGTCTGCTCGCGATGGATGTGCCTTCAAGGTAGTTACTCCTTGCCTTTTTATTCTTTAAACAATGTAGGTTGAACTCCTGCAGCCTTTCATGACGTGGCTTATTTTCCAGTCCTTTGCTCCTTCTGAGACTTCTCCAGTTTGTCGAAGCCATTTCTGAGCTGTGGAAGCCAGATGGGAAGAACATTCTGGTGAAAGCCACAGCCTCAGCTAGTGGCTGCCTGGTAGATCCTCACTGCTCTTGCTCAACTTTCACAGTCCATACACATAAAAATCACCCTCTTGGCTGGCAGAGCCCAGCCTGATAGCCATGTTCAGCTAATTAAATACTGCCATCTCAAGATGGTTTTTTGGAATCTGCTTTCCAAGAAGGACTCCAGATCAACCTGACCTGTGGCCAGCACTCCCATGATCTCCATCTACCCTGGGGCTTGTAGAAATGCACCCAGTTTAGTGGCTCACAAAACTCCTCTTATAAAATTCTTGTATGGAAGTCACCTAAACGCACAGCCAGGTTTGACTGCAAGTATTTTTATTTCCATTTAATTACTGTCACAATAAAAATATCTCATTATCAGACAACATCTTGTGATATGAGACTGTACTACCAGCCCTTTCCTGAGTCCAGAACAAACACGCTTCACTGAATACGGCTTTTCTGCATTGTCCATCTGACAACAGAATACCAAGGGTCAGATTTCTTTTGTGCACACACTCAAAGCACATCACCCTCATGCCCTGTCCACGGATTTCTTCCTCAATTCTTTCATGTCTTCTATGGTTCTTAGCTTCCAATTAATACTGACTCTCAGATTCCTTCTTCCCGTAAGTACTGCTGCTTTCCCTTCCAAGCAGAGATGGACTTTGAGCATGAAATGTACAATCACACTACCATCACTTATTTCACCTGGCAGGTTGCTCTCCTCACTGCCGCCTCTTTGTCTGCCCATGCTCCTGCTGTGCTCTGCAGCCCAGGATCCCGCTCCCCGACACCTCACTCCCAGCCCACCACCCCACTTGCCTACGCTGGCATCACCCCCTTTCCCCACAAAGCCTTCATTCGCGTTCTTTGCTTTCAAGTGCAAGCAATATAATTTTTCTTCTGAAAGTTCTTAAAGTCTCCTTGTTCTAGTCACAAGGACTCACTACTTCCAAGTTAATTTTAAATTGTTCTGTGGCCACCGAGGAAGTCAAGTCTGTTTTCTGAAGGCACTGGCCCTATTTGCCTGCTCAGAGCCCTTTTAGCAGATTTGGCTGCCTCAGCTGTTACCAAGCCAAGAGGCTGTAGACATTGAGTTCATTAGAAGCTGTTGGAACAAGCTCTTTGCACAGCTCATTAAAAGTGCCCCCCATGCCCCTTCCAGCAGAACAGTTCCTCCATCCCCTCCTGCCCTGCCCGAGCTCTTTGCAATCATTCACAGCCCTCTGAGCAGGGGGGGTCACAGGCACTTCCACTCACGGGACAAATATTCAGCCATTTCAGCAGCAACCAGCGTGGGAGGTGACACGCTGAGCGTTGTGCAGAGAGCTGGTTCCTGGGAAGCAGCTCCAGACGGAGCATTTCCTTCTGACGTTTTATGTGACCGACCCAAGTCACTGTTCCAGCCACAGTTCGGCCAGCACACCTTGAAGACTGAGCAAACCCATCCACAAAGCAGAAATTTCATTCCTCCATTTAAGAGAAAGCTGACTGCAGTCTAAACCATTTATGCAAGGCTGCCTCTCCACAACTGCAACCTACAAAGTGCATCAAGTGAAAACAAGGGCTATCAACGTAATGTCAGCACCGGTGTCAGCCCTGACATTGTGTGTGCCTCTGTGAAGGGACTCTCAGAGATCTGGAGAACAACCTCTGCAGGGTGACAGCTGATGAGAGCTGTAATAGCAGTTTGCAGATACAGATACTGGAGTTTGTCAGCAAGGCCAGAATGGATGGATGATTTTTCTCAAAGGGTTTTGTCTCCAGGGAGATGTCACCTAGATGCAGGTTTCACTGGCAAACCCATTGCACCCAGACCACTGGGTGTCACAAAACAGTACACACTAATCCAAAAGCCACATCCTATTTGCGGTTCTCTGATAGATCAACTTTAGGTCATGATTTCTTGGTCTTCGGATCCAAGTGACACTCTGCCCTTGAAGCCAAAGCTCAAGTGGATTTTTTTTACGGCTTCAGTCCCTTGGGAGATTAAAATTGCTGAGCATCCCAGCAACATGATGTGGGAAGAGATTTTAGTATCCCCAGAGCAGGAAAGTACTGCAGGGGTGCCTGTAAGACACCTTCTCGCAAGGGAAACCTCATCCTGAGACTAGCAAGGGCTGAGCCTCACTGCTTCTCATCTCTGACCAGTTTCTAGAACACCCTTCAAGGCAGCACACTGACCATTCCACCAGGAACATGGGGTTCTCCAGCCCATCCAACTCTCCCATGCTCCAGATGTACAAGTACTTCATAGTAGGTTGCACCATATCTAGGAACAACTCCTGCCCCAACCTGCTTTCCACGGATGCCCTGCCTGGGACAGATTCTCAGTAACACCAGCAGCAGCCTGGTCAGTTGAATTCCTTCCGAGACGAAGCTTGCTGAAGACCTGCAGCAGCTCTTGTGACCTGGCTGCCCAAGCAATTGTGAGGCTGGGCTTGAGTCTTGTGTCAGAACAAAGCACCCGACCGAGCAGTACAGCTGAGGGCACATGTTTTCCATCACACACCAGGGTAACTTCCAAACTCTACCACCCCAGACCCCTCGCCTGCTCACCCCCTTGGTGTTTTTACACTGCAGTTAAAAGTGTAACTGGCTCCCTTCCTCTCCTCAGCCCCCTGCAGCTTGGGCTGCGGAGGGCGGTTTAAGCAAGCTCCAGACGTCAGAACTTAATCCCCAGCTGATGCAATAGCAAGTCTCCTTTCTTGCTGAACAAGTGAGAGAATCTTGTGTTGAAACTGTGGGGGTCAACAGGGAGAACTTACAGAAGCTGCAGCTGGGCTAGCTTGAAACACCGCACTGGTTAACAGCCGCACGAGCATTAGGGCTTTGACAGCGACCAGTGCAGGTACCGGCCAGTCTCACTGCAACACCTGTAATGTATTTAGTGCCCACGGAATGTGAAGAACAGATGGTTCAGGTGAGCGGGCAGATCAGTCAGCTCAGCCAGGGCCTCTCCTTCCCTGCCAACAGCTGCCCCACTGCTTCTCCACCCTCCCAGCTGCAAACTCTTCCACTTTCCTGTCACTGTTTTTTCTTTACTAAAATAGTGCTGATCAGACTGGGCTGTGCATGATGTTGGTCCTCAGCCGGTCACACCCAGGAGCAGACTACCAGCACGCTGCAAGAGTGGAGCACGTGTGAACAGCACCATTACACCAGCAGAGATTCTTTTTCTTCTGTACATGTGGAGAAATCCCTTTCCTGAACATTCAAACCCTTACACAGCCTGTGTGACACTACGTGCTTCTACCAGTGCACAGAGCATCCAGATCAAGAGTCTTCCCGCAGCGCCAGTCCATCTGCAGTTTATTCTCACAGTTAACCACTGTGCGGTTCAGGCACAAGCTTGCGCTGACCGTACAGTGTATCTCCTCATCCTTCAAACATACCTCATGGTTCTTCAAGTGCCAAAGTCAAACAAGATACTACTACCTGTAAATGAAGTCACTTCTTCAGCTCCCGTAAATGAACGTACAATTATCACCAGTTACTTATCTGCAGAAGAACTAACTACCTGTTGCGCAATGTGTGTTCTGTTCTTTGAGGCATTTAGTATATTCCTATGAAGAACTTACACAATAATGCAAAGTAGGAAAAGAGCGAGATTAAATCCAAATAATCTTCTCCTTTAACATATGGTGTCATTAAATAAAGAAGTGGGCGTTCTATTTGGTTTTTAATTTAAGATACTTTTTTGCTGTCTTGAACATAGAAGTTTCACTTGACAAGCCCTATTCAGGCAGCAGTAAATGCTACCTTCGTGTTCTTACAGCATCTGAATCATTCTATGTTCGGAGTATAATCATTTATTTTCTGATGCAAACAATCAGATGATGCATTCTGATGCAAATGGATCTGAACCAGAATGCAAGAGTGAAATCTTGCCCATACTGAAGTCAACAGCACAAAATTTCCCAATGACTTCACTGCCCCGTGGATTTCCACCCCCGGCTCAGATCTCCTGGCACCCGAGAGCTGCGTACACAGGACAGCTGAAAAAATCCTCCAGCCTCCAAAATTTTGCCACAGATTGCTTAAACTGCAGTCTAACACACATGCCAAAGCTCAAACCCTACCAGAAGACCAGTTTTTTCCACATCTCCTGAACATCACAAACATTTTACTCGCAAAGTGGTTTTGGACGCAGCACCAAAGGTCCCCCCGAGAACCACTGCAGCGGGGCGGGTGGCACTCGTGACTCCCCTGCCATGTCCCAGCCCTGCAGCACAGCCACCTCCAGCTCGACAGCATCCCTCTCTCCCTGTCCGCACCGACACCTGGTGCCATTCCCATAGCAAAGGGGATAGCACAGCAATGCCAGGCAGTCGCAGGGCCCCTGGCACTTGCCTTTCACCCCAGCTCTACAAACACCTTGCTGGGTGATGCTGGTCATGAACCTGCTCTGCCTCAGTTTCTGCAGCTCTCCTTGGAGGGCTACTGACAAAACCTACAATAAGGCAGCTAGATATCAGTACGCAGTACTAGTTAGCGCCACTGAGTTCAAGCTGATTCTGAACCACAGGTTCCTTACGCTTCCCCATGGCTATCTATACAACACCACCTATCCCTTCTTCATCCTGAAGAGTTAAGGTAACCCCAGGATGCCCCTTCCATCTGCATTCTCAGGTGGCTACAGCAGCGTGAGAGGCCAGGGTAGACTGCAGGCTTTCGTGGTCCCCTCCCTCTGTGGGGAAACCCTGGCAGGCAGCAGGGTGACCCTTGCGAGGGCCAAATACTGCTGGGGTTGAGGCAAGAGGTGAGCAGCAAGGTGGGACAGAGGACTGAGGCTACGGCCCCACTCCACATCCCCAGGGCTGCTGACACCCCCAGTCTGTAATGCTGATCCACACACTTGGTCCATGACCTGAGTCAGTGTCCCCAGTTTGTGCTCCTGGTCCACGGCCCCAGCTGGAGTCTCCCAGGTGGCGTACCCCAGCTGGCGCCCGCCATCTGTGTCCCTGGTCGCAGCCCCCTCCCCACCCGTGTCCCTGGTCAGTGCACCCCACTCGGTGTCCCCTGCTCCATGTCCCCAGTCTTCACCCCTGGGCGGCAGCCCCAGCTGGGACCCGCGCTCCACGGCCGGTGGTCCCCATCCACGCTTCCACCGGCGCCCCCCCGTCCCCGCCGGTGCCCGGGCGCGGGTAC
>NW_010416815.1:5308-16228 GCF_000710305.1 Buceros rhinoceros silvestris | reverse complement strand
CGGCAGAGATGCCCCGGGAGAGACCCTGGGGCGGGTGGTTCCCTACAGCCCCTAGGAAGGGCTTTCACCCTGTGTTTGGTGATCTTACGACCTCCTAGCACACCCATTGTACTGAGCTGGGAAAGTAGAAAATATCCACAGGTTTGAATATTAGTTAGCTATGCTACCATTTAAACTGCTTTCGCCTTTAGTTAGCTTTGCTAAAAAAACCGCCTTTGCCTTTTGTTAATTGCTCAGACTGCCCTGCCTTTGAGTATCCCTTGAAGCTCTATGTAAACAGAAGAAACAAAGTGTTATGTCCCGCCCTTGCTCACGCAGCCCCCTTTATCACTTGAAGAATGCAAGGCTTAGGCAGAGGGTCTTATCACTTGATGCTTCATTGTCTCTGCAGCCACGAAGGAAGATATGGCCTAATCGTATCTGAGTCATGGATGCAAGAGATAATGACTAGTGGTCCCCCGAACTGGGCCTCCTTAATAGACTGCTGAATATTGCTTTCTCCTCCCAGGGGAGGAGTAAGTCCGAGGTAATGAGACATGCGATGCATGAAGTTACATGACTTGTAACATGTAAGAAGACTGTGCATGTGCAAAGGGGAGGGGACCTAATTTACATCAAGAGCGGGACAAGCTAATGCATATGTATCAGGCGGTTGAGTGATCCTTTGAATATGTATGTTTTACTGCTTTAAATAAGAGGCCAAAACTGCGGCTTGCTGTGCATGCATCTTTAAGGGTACCTAACCCTCGCTGCACCCAACTCTATAGAGCTGAAATCACAATAAACATACCTGCTTCACAATCAATTTTGATTGCGGAGTTCTTCCACGCATCAGTACAGAGACACCGTGCCGTGGCCTTAGGTTTGTTTAAGTGGAGGGACAGCATTCCTTCCCTATCCTGCTTCCTGCAGGACATAGTTAACATGTAAAATTATGTAATGTAAAACTAAATCAACATTTGGCACAAAGCACGCAGATATTACTGCATAACATGTTTTAAGAGTAATATTTCTACCCTGTCTAATCCCCATTTTACGTTTTAAATTCCCCATTCATTACCATCCATGATGATGAATGGGATTAGTGTTTCCTGATTAGTTTTGAGCAGTGAAGATGTGTGCTTCTGTTTGGGGTAAAATTGGATAATTCATTAGTCATACTGTGGAAAGTTCCAAGTCTATTATACCTCTTAAGCTATTTTCCCCAGAGAAATTTCCAACCTCCTAATTTGTAATGCCTGTAGCCAAAATTATTAATATTCTCTATAGTAATGTATGACATGTTGAGTTCATTTGTTTCTTTATTTGTTTGCTTTGTAAAGCATTGCTACCAAGTAGCTGAGGGTGTTTGCATTTTTAGAATGATAAACATTTCTCCTAAAAACTTCTTTTTTTTTTAACCTACATTCACAAATTAAATGCAGAGGTAAATTTTTTAACTCCCACACAGGGACAAACTATAACTATTAGACACTAATTAGGACTAAAATCTCAGATAGGAAATAACAGTATCTGGTCTCAAGTTTCAGTTCTATTTTCTCAGTTCATATTGTAAACAGTCTTCCATACTCATCTTAATCCTGTAGAGATTCAGACATTAAGAATCTCTCTCTATTATAGAATATATATATTATGATTCTGATGAGCTCACCTAACTTAAAATAACCAGAAAAAAACATTATTTGTAATTTCAGTTGGTTTATGGTGAACACAAAGTCAGACTGCTTAGGGATCTGACTTCGTGTTTACCATAAACCAACTGAAATGATCCATCCTAATGGATCCAGAATGAGTTGCTTTTTGGATTTAAAGGATTACAACAATGCTGTAATATTGATTGTGATGTATTGGAAGCCTGGGAAAGAATTTATCTGAGGAAGATGCATTATTATTATTGCTGCTGTTATTATTACTATTGTTGTTGTTATTAGTACTATTTTATATTATAAGACCTAAAAATAAATATGCCTTTGTCTGCTCTTTGACATGTCTGATGGGAAGGTCTACATGTTTCCTATTCCTGCATGTCTTCTCTGCATGATTCCAGAAAAGAGGAGGGGCCCAGAACAGGAGTCCCATTGCAGACAACCTTCCACAGCCAGGTGCTTTCCATGTACCGGAAACTATAAGAAGAAAAGCCAGGACTTGGCCGTAACATTACTGAACTGCAGCACAATTCATCCTGATAAGAAATTGGCTATTAGGAAAACTGTACGGGTTTAACTCATTCTACTAAAAGCCTCTTCACACATACAGAATACATACCGCATGAATCAGGACACATAGAGCAATTTTACTTAGGATCACAATTTATAAAAGACATTTCCTCACACAAATACAGGTAGTTTGATCTAGAATGTCTAGCCCTTTCCGTCATGTAAATTTCACACTGCTTAAAGTCCTGCCTGGTAATGGGTTTTGATAATTAACTTATGGACCATAGGGGTATGGTAAAATGAAGATCTAAACCAATCATTCAGTTTCCTCCATTTTGTAGAATCATTTGGATTGGAAAAGACCAACTGTAAACCTAACACTACCAAGTCCACCACTAAAGCACATCCCTAAGCAGCACATCTATATATATCTTGTAAATGCCTCCAGGGATGGTGACTCAACCACTTCTCTGTTCTTATGTTCTTTCTTAAGCATCTGGTGTTGGCAACTGCTGCTGATCACATAGACCATTGGTCTGAACCACCATTCTTTTACTTTTGCAAGCCTATCTAAGGTAGGGTTGTGATGCCATGGATAACAGAGCATATAACTAAAGACTTATATTAAGAGCTTAAGGCAAGAGTAGCAAATTTTGGCAGGTTTTGATGGGACTATTGTCAGGGACAAAAGCATCACAAGAGATTAACCTGCGCAGTCCCTACTCTGTGCTAAATGGCCAGTTTGTAAGATAGGAAGCTCTGTGCCAGATGTGTGGTTGAGTGGACCAACCAAAACTCTCTAAACAATTTTTTTTCCCCAAACCTAGTGATTTATTAAAGAGGAAGAAAACAACAAACATTAGATAGATTGTACGGTAACCAGGGGAATATCAAAAGCTTTTTGAAACAAAGAAAGACTGAACTTCAGAAGTATAAAAGGAACATAAAAATTGCGATGGTGGAGACAGAGGAGGTTAACAGAGCAGCAATGAAAATCTGTTTTGACATTGCCAGAAGTCACCCTGCTGGCATCTGTCCATGTCTGATGGAGTCACTTCCTGGTAGAGGCATGACTATGCCAGAGTGCAACAGAGAGGGACCCACACTTTGGTTATGTGTATGGCACCTCATGGGGGGCTCTTCTACTGTATGTGTGTATTGGAGGGCTCCAAGGAAGTGGTATGGGCAGCTAGTGTGTGCACTTTTGACTCACTCATCTTCTGAGAGGTTGTGGGTGTGCATGTAATTGTGTATGTGTTTTCACAGAACTCTTAAGGATTGAGGGGCCAAGGCCAATTGTATAAGGTTCGAGAAGGGCAAGTGCTGGGCCCTGCACTTGGGTCATAACAACGCCCTGCAAGGCTATGGGCTTGGGGAAAAGTGACTGGAAAACTGGCCAGCAGAAAAGGACCTGAGAGTCCTTTGGGCGATACCCAGCTGAATAGGAGCCAGCAGTGTGCCCAGGTGGCCAATGGCATCCTGGCTTTTATCAGAAAAAACGTGGTCAGCAGGACTAGGGAAGGGATTATCTCCCTGTACTGGGCACTGGTGAGGTTGTACCTTGAATACTGTGTCCAGTGTTGGGCCCCTCACTACAAGAAGAGCATTGAGGTGCTGGGCCGTGTCCAGAGGCAGGCAATGAAGCTGGTGAAGGGTCTAGAGAACAAGTCTTATGAGGAGCAGCTGAGGGAACTGGGGTCGTTTAGTCTGGAGAAAAGGAGGCTGAGGGGAGACCTGAAAGGAGGTTGTAAGCAAGGCAAGGGTTAGTCTGTTCTCCTATGTAACAAGTGATAGGATGAGAGGAAATGGCTTCAAGATGCATCAGGGCAGGTTTAGACTGGATATTAGGAGAAAAGTTCTTCACTGAAATGGTCGTCAAGCACTGGAACAGGATAAGAAGAGGAGGCTTGGGAGACCTTAGTGCTCTCTACAGCTACCTGAAAGGAGGTTGTAGTGAGGTGGGGGTTGGACCCTCCTCCCATGTGACAAGTGACAGAACTAGAGGAAGTGGCCTTAAATTGCGCCGGGGAGGTTCAGGTTGGATATGAGGGAAAATTTCTTTAATGAAATGGTTGCAAAGCTCTGGAACAATCTGCACAGGGAGGTGGTGAAGTCGCCATCCCTGGAAGTATTTAAAAGACTTGTAAATGTGGCACCGAGGGACATGTTGTAGGGACCTTGGCAGTGCAGGGTGATTCCGATCAGATGATTATGTGATTCTGTGGTGGAGTCACCATCTGTGGAGGTATTTAAAGTACGTGTAGATGTAGTGCTTAGGAACCTGAATTAGCGATGACCTTGCAGTGCTGGATTAATGATTGGACTGGATGATCTTCAAGGTCTCTTCCAACCAAAACGATTCTGTGATTAGTTACAGAAGGTTGTTTAGAAATTTGTAAGTATATGCGGGCATCTTACAAGTGTCTAGGACAGTGGTTTATCTGTTGCAATTCTGGTACTGACCCTCAGTGTATTGTTTGCTGATTACCAATTTTGTAGCAATAAATCTCTTCAGTCCTGATTCACTTTAAACTATGTGAATTAAACAAATTTCCCCTGTGAAATCACCCGCTCCGGATGATGCAGTCCTCAAAAATGAGTCCTCAACATCCTCCACACATGAGATAGTAAAGAGTGATACTGTAGTGATATTATGACATGAAATCAGTTCCCTCTCTGATATGGAAGCAATCTATAAGCATTTGGGATTCTGCATTTGAAAGAATGAAAAGTGTGAATGGTGATCAGTCTTTCTCACGGGCAGGGGGGACAACCCCTTGTAGACTTTAGGGAGATACTCGTTGTGGAGACACCATCAGTGTTCTCAGTGTAGCATGTGGAAATGAACAATCCTCCCAGTCCAGATAGTTGTACCGAAAGAAGTATTCACTGCATTTAAAGAGATTATGCAGTGAAAACTGCTGACAATATTCTTTCTCTGCTTGAAGCATTTATACATTTCACAGGAATCACAGGGTTCGTCTCATGGAAGGTGTGTTATCAAGCTACAGTTAGGACTGCAGCAAACATGCTTTAATCTTTAGATTAGCCTAAGAAAACAGAAGAAATTAGTAATTTTTTTAAACTATTTTTCAGAATTCAGACAATATCAATCTAATTTCCTATGTACAGAGTTACTAGTGAGGAGGCAGAAGGGGAATGGAAAAGCTTGTGTCCTTACTTCCTAGAAGCTAATACAGCAGGAGGGAGAGATACTGCAGCACCATCTTCATGACTACACACACAGCATTACACACCACATCAAAAACAGTGGAAACAAATACTCTTTTTTACTCTTTTTTTTTTTTTTTTTTTTTTTTTGGGGGGACCCCGTACACTAATTTCTTTTTTTTTTTACTACACAAAGGGTGAAAAAAAATTTTTTTTTTTTTTTTTTTTTTTTTTTTTTTTTTTTGGTGGGAGCCCGTACACTAATATCTTTACTTATAGCACAATACTGAATACCACACATTATAAATTATGTGAGTAGATCTACACAGACTCCTGAATAGTTCTGACATGACGGGAACACAGCAGATAAGGCTAGTGTTTTAAGACTGTTATTCTGTCCTTCTAAGCAGTTGCAGGGTGAATTTAAAATTTTTAGACTGTGGATTTTATCATATAAATCAGCTATGTTTTGAACTTTATATTTGAAATACCAGCACCTGAAATTTTAAAGTCTCCCATAGGATTTCACTTTTAACTTACATGCAGTTCTTTGTAACACAGGCCTTACAAAAAACCACAACTGTCTGAACTGTGAGAATTAAACAAGGAACCTGAGATCCTTACCACTAGTAAAAAAGAAGTGAAAAAGCCAAAAGAACGACTGAGCATTGGAGAGTTTTTTCTCTTTCCTATTGGACAAGTTTTTATTATAGCACAAGTTAATTTTCACTTGTAAATTATCAGTCTGATAAGTTTGTAGGTGGGACTCTGATTTACTCTATTCATACAGTCAATCAGTAAAACTCATTCTTCACCAGCATATTGCAGTTTACATGGCAAATATTAATCAGAAGAATTCTACTCTGGTGAACATGTATTGTAAGTTAAATTATGATGCACATTAATATGGGAGAGTCTCTGGGAATTTTAGATGTCTGTACCATAACTTAACTTTATTAGCCATATATCAAATCATATAATGATATAAAACTCTCGTTAAAGAAGAAAAAGTCTACTTGGCATCATAATTATAATTTAGATGTTCATTTAGCTGTATTTCTGTTCTACAGTACAGTTTCTGAATAAGGAAAAAGCATTAGTAACAACATTTTCTTTTTTGGCCAAAGATCCTTCTAAATATTAGGTATTATTAAAATTTGAAGTAAGCAAATTAGTTTGCTTTGTTAAAATGTGCTATTGCTTTGTAAGCCTGTGCCATTTAATTCACAACTGAAGAGGAAGTGATAAGCCTCTCAAGTCTTAGCTAACACTGGCAGCTTAGCTCTGCCGTTCTTTCTCACTGGTTATAACTTATTCTGACAGTAACCATACTAATTTCAGTAGAAGTACTCAGAACACTTACAAATAGTCAGCATGAGTAACAGGAGCAGAATCACCAGCTTCTACTGGAGAGGCGACATTTGTAACAGAGAACTTCCTGGCATCCAGAGCTTCTCACTTCTTGAAATATTCTAGGAATGTGGAACATTCAATGCTTTGCAAAAGACTTTGAATTTTCCTACAATTCTAGATGGAAGGCATCTCAGAAAGGCTTTAGTCCAACCTCTTACTCAAAGGAGGTCAGGTCTGATCAGATTTCAGAGGGCTTTAATCAATCAGGGCTTGAAAACCTTCAGGGCAAGTGGCAGCAAAACCCTGCTAGGCAACCTGCCTCTGGTCAATGCTTGACTACCCTAGTGGTGAAAAGTTTCTCCTTATATCTAGTCAGACTTTACTGTGTTAAATGCATCCCATCCTCCCAAGATATACTGCTGTGAAGTGCCTCACTCTTTTTCTTCTTTGATGGCCCTCTGTAGGTCCTGGGTCCTGGCACGCTGCTGTTAAGGTCCCCTTAAAGTCATCTCTTCTCCAGTCCAAACAATCTCTGGTCCCTCAGCTTCTCCTCACAGGGCACATGCCCCAATCACTGACTACCCTAGAGGCCTAGGTTGATTAGGGACCATTGATGTCAGAGACGAGATCAGGGACCTGTTGATGTCTTTCCTGTATTTGGAGTCTCAAAATTGGATGCAGTATGTTAGATGTGCTAGGTATAGGGGGATAATCCTTCCCCTCAATGCCCTGGCTGTGCCCCGGTGAATACTGCCTGGGGCACTGCTGTCTGCCTCTGCAGCCAGGGCATACTGCTGGCTCATGCTTCTTATTGTATGTCTACCAAGGCTCCTATGTCACTTCCCGCAGCGTTGCCTGCAGCCAGGCAGGCACCAGCCTGTACAACTACACAGGGTGCTTCCTGCTGGTGACAGGACTTGGCCTTTGTCCTTGTTGAACTTCTTGAAGTTCCTTTTGGCCCACTCCTCTAGCCAGTACAGGTCTCTAAGAATGACAGCAAAATGTCATTCCTCTACTAGATACAGTATTTAAGCAATCACTGAAACAGCTGCCCCCAAAAAGCATATCTTTCCATGTATCTTGAAAATAGAAGTCTCTGTCATGAAAGAACAATAAGACACCAAATGCCGTTTAGTCTATTGGGAGTGCAATTCACTGTAAAGAATCTGAAGCAGCATATGTTTTACCCAATTCAGGAGTCTTTCCAGTCTCTGCCATCCATATCCTTAGATTACAGTTATAATAAGCAGTATCAGAAAGTGATAAGCAACATGAGCTCTCTCCTGGGTTTTATAGTACTCTGCAGAAATGCTAGTTCCTTAGCATAGACATCATTTTCTAGTGTCTGTCTCTTCCACATGGAGTATTAAATACATCTAATCCACTCTGTGGGAGCTGGCCACTGCATCTAACAGAACTTTACATGTCTGTGGGTGCTTAATTTTTGTCATTGTGAAAAAATCCTGTGCACATGTTACCTCTTCACTACATTAGAAAATGACTCATTTAGAAGCTTCCACACATTTTATTTTTAACTTTTGGAAACTACTAAACAACAAATGACAAAAAAGAGGATAGGAAGAGGAGACAATTAAAAATGCTTTCTCCTAGCCAGTGATAACTATTTAAGAGTATATTATTTCAGGAGTATTTTATTTCAAAAGTATTTTAGGGGGAAATTTAAAATGCAGTATGAACATTTAGCTACTCAGATTTTATGAAGTACTTTTTAAATGTATGTCAGCAATCATTTTCTTGCCTACCAATTTTCCTTTACACGTAAACAAGAAAACCATGTACTTGACATTATTTTAAAATAGATAGGAATACTACAACATTCACTTTTGAAATATATTTTTACGGAGTACCAATGACTGGCCTTCTTTACTGATATTTACTGGGGCTTAAAAAGTTTTAAAAACCACATTCATCATGTTTAAATTATTTTGATTTCACCATTTAGAGATGTTCATACTTTTGCTAGAAGATGTGACAGTTTTGTTTTATGCTTTCGAGGAAAATTTTTTATTCTACATTGCAGTGAAAATTATGAATACAGAGAAACTACAAGAGCAAACTGATATATCACGAGTTTCATTTCTTCTCAGAAATATTGTAATGGCATTAAAATAAACAGTTTCTGACTGCCAGGTAGTAAATTTAGCAACCGAAGTATGGCAGATGCTTGTGGCGCAAAAAGTAAGGCCAAAAGCAGCTTTAAAACATTGAATGCTGAAGAAGTTTTTGCTAACAGACTGTAGCAGCAAATAGATTTTGGATGATCAGCTGGATGTTGAGTAGGATTCCCTAATAGTCCTGTTTGAAGGTCTGTTCTTAACAGACCTTTTATTGGTTTTGACAAGCATCACAATCTGGTAAGAGGTGTGAGAATATGCTTAGGAGAGAACAAGAGAATGAAGATGCTACAAAAGTCTGGCAGGGTGGAGAGAATAATTTTGTTCATCATTTTGCTCACATTTCTGTAGGTGCCAAATATGAGTCTAACAATTAAACAACACCTTTTACATAAAAATAATGCTTGCCTTGCAGTTTTGGACAAGGTGACTTGTCACCAACTGTTGGTTGGGTTTATGACCATCTGCCATGCAACAATGAGGCAGTTGTCAGGATTTACAACATTTTAAGAAACAAAAAAATCTATGGAGTTTTGGTTTTTTGACTTTTCCACTGTCAACGTTACACACACCACTTAGTGTTGACAAAAAGCTTTGCAACAGTGCAAGCAAAAAAATAAGATAAAAACCAATGACTAAACAAGAGAGGAGAAAGATCTGGCAATCTAAATCAGGAATTATTCTTTCAATATTTTAATTTTCAAGGATAGATGCAGATTATTCTTTAGAAATATCCTCTGAGTTTTAAGGTATTTAAAAAAATAAAACTTGAGCTTTCCAATTACAAAATATGGCCCCTTTTCAAACAAGGCAAGTAAGCAGCTTGACAATATTCATCTTTGGATGTGTCAGGTCTAAATTTTTTTTTATGCCTATGAAAAAGTGCATTTTTGCCTTAGATCCCTCATCTGTGTACACAATCATACATACTTAATAGTCCCACTTGCTTCTTATTTTTAACAGGGGCATTATTTTAATTTGCTGCAATAGAATTTATATTTTTCTAATAGCCACCTAGAACAGTGACATTCTAGGTGAAAAATCAGTGGTAATTCTGATTTCAATGATTTCACTAGCAAATTGAGAAAGACTAGGACCCTTGCAGGGAATCATGAAAGTAAGCTAACAGTCATTGAGTTTGACAGTTTTCTCAACATCATCATCATCTTGCCATTATTGGATGGCAACATGAGATTAATTCAAAGTATTTCTATTGTCAAGGGATTATTTCTCCAAAACTGCTATTAGTGTATATATATATATAAAATATGTATCTTTACCAAGTATAATTGAATAATTCAACTTTCAAAGGCATGCCAGACTTTTTTTCCTTAGACGTTATCAGGCACTGCAGATACTACAGGATTCCCCTTCCACAGAATCCAACTGAACAACTTTAGTGCAATTTCTAAAGGCATTACTTGACTGTGGAAATCTACTGTTCTCCCACAGAAACTCTTCTCTTCCTCCTCTCTGAATGCTGATGTTAGCAGTAGTGGTAACTGAAATACTACACTGCTTTTGCTGATGAAGGCAAGACCAGAGACATCTGTCTCACAGAGGCAATTTGAGTGGATTTGTCAGAAAGTACTTTTACTAGACTATGGAAAGGCCCTTGAGGTACACTTACTGTGAAATGGGAAAAGTTTGTATATGTGAAAAAGTGCCCACAATCTGAGTTAATTTTTAATGACCAATTTGAGCCTTTGAATCCATAAATGAACCAAACTGGATTAAATTTTGAGAAGTTTTCTAGTGTTCTGGTTGTATTCCTAATACGACAAAATAAATGCTGGAAACTGTCACATTAGTCTTAACCCCTCAAGTACAGATTTTCTTTTTAAAGGAAAACTACAATGTGATATAAGTTGTAGACTTCATTTAGTATAAATATGTATCGAATTGCAGGCTCAAATTTGCTTGCACCCTGGCGAGTCTCAAAACCTAAATGAATAATAATATTTATAACAGCTTTCAGTCTGAGTAGAGTCATGAATTAAAGACCACCAAAAGCAACAATCAAGCTTGCTTTAATGTCTAAATCAGACATTCATCATCTTAGCTAGTGATTATTTTGATTATCACTTCTGCTGAACAACGGTTCA
>NW_010416815.1:0-5231 GCF_000710305.1 Buceros rhinoceros silvestris | reverse complement strand
TCAGCATAATAATTCTCTAAGGATTAAGAGATAAAAAAAATAGATGAAAATTTATACAAGGCCCATATACATGTCCTTTTTACAGTGTGCTTCAGAGACATGTCTGTTTTTCACTGTACGTTGGTAACAAACATTGTTGGCTAGGGCCAACACACAGATTCCAGAAACTGTAAAATCTTGTAACGTGGAAGGATAACATCACTTAAAACCAAGCCTGTTGAAAGACAGTGAATAGAACTAATCCTATACAGGATGTGGCAGAGCATCAGTGCAGTCTGTTCAAAGATAATGATCCTTTATAGAAGCAAAAGGAACACTTCAGCTTTTTCACATAGCAGGTAATAGGAAGGCATATGTGAGTACCAGCACTGTAATTGTTTTGCTTTGTTTTGTTTTTTAAGACAACTGCAGTGTTGAACCTGCCTGCAGAAGAAATCACAAATAAATCCTACCCTAAAAACCAAATAAATTGTCTTTCAATAAAATTAAATTCTCACAAGCTTCCTACCTAATTCATGTTATTTCCATTCTAATTTGTATTCTTGTCTGAAAACCACTGATCAAATCTACATCATAATCTAGGTCTATAGCACCTGTCTAATAGTGATAGAAATTAATTTATATTCCAATGTTCAGGGAAAATAAATAACATTTTCATTTGTTTTTTTCAACATTGGGAAGAAAGCATGTGAAATTGGTAAAGAAAGTTGTTAAGGGAAAATTCCCTACTATGAGCTTTTGTGTCAGTAAGGAACAATATGAACTTAGATAGCATTAGCTATAGTTTTCTTCATAGCTACTTTTAAAACAATGACATTACAAGCAAGAAAATTTCAGTGCTTATAGCATAGGGTATCTCCATCGAAGTACAAACTGTTATGAATCTTCTCCTAAACTCAGCCTGGACGATTTTGCAAGGAAGAGTGCTTTGATCTACTTAATGTGGTGTCACAAGTTCAGTGCATAACAGAGTAGAGGAGACAAGCAGCAGATATTCAATGAGCCTGACTGCTCGAAACTTACAGTAAATATACCAAAGTATAAAGATAAGTCAAAGATAAGTCATACAGATGTTAGATAATGCTCAATTTGTGGGAACTAAACAACATGAGAACACACTTTTCTGAGTTACTTAAAATCTGGTGGCATGAGAAATTATGCCTGTATGTAGCTGTTGAGTTTTTTTTTCTCCTACCAATACATGGTTATCTACTATATGAATTAATTTGCCAGTGCATTTAGAATTATTTTTTTCATTTCTTTGAAATTTTCTAATTTTCATTGAATTTTCTTGACAACAAATACAAAAATACTTCTGCATACTTAAAATGACCCTGTTTTACATTTATGTTGGGCAAAAGTGTTTAATTTGCACTTACAGAATAGAAAATATTATTTTCTTTTTTATATACCTTCTATTTTGACATATTAACTTTTTGTCCACACTTACTTAAGAATCTAGTTCATGGTGTGTAACTGTAAGGTATGAAATTCCTTACGCATTGTCATTTTTTAGGCTGAAATTGGTGCCTGGGGAAGCAGCAAGGAGTTTCAGGGTTGTTTACAGGTTTTGCTCATAGCAGCTGTCAATAAATTGTTCAGGCAATTACAAATTTGCTCTAAGTTGCCTCAGGGAATTCCTTAAGATGTCTTTCTGCAGTATTCTAGACCTATTGAAAATATTGGCAACAGAGAAATCCTGGACCAGTCCGAACAGTACTGCAACACACTCTACTGTTCCAAGACAAATTTAAGTATCTGCTTGCAGTTTTCAGGTACTTTTAATATCATGTAACCCAGCAGGCTTCCATTTTAACTTCCAGACCAGTTATTTGACATACACCTGGAGTATATATACTTTATTATTTATTATTATAAATGCTTTATTTCTTAGAAGGGGAAGAACAAGTTAAATTTTTGAATTATCATTTTAAAGAAGGATGGCAATTGGACACAGAGATGTTTTGGTTCTGTAGCAATCTTCATTTCTGTGATTCCCAAGTTTCAGCAGCTATTCTGTTATTACAGGTGGTAATGTCTCACCTAAAGAAACTTCCATGAAAAATAACTTACAGTAGCATCACTACCAAAGAGAAAATATTTTATATAATCATTAGTACATTAATTTTAAAGTACCTGTAAGGAAAGGTAACTTTCTAGGTTTCAGACAATCTTTCTTTCGGAAAATAATGTCAGATACTTTTCAACAGAAATTACTAATTCTTTAAGAAAGACATTTAAACACTACATATGTTCTTTACTTATACAATCTTTAGTTCTTAGGTTGTTTCTTATGTGGGAGAATGTCTTATGTTGTCTGTGACCTTCCTTCAGTTATGTCTGCTAGTGTATTCCTGAAGTTCCCAGATGTATGGATGCCTGTGTCCTGTTGTTATCCATTAATGCAAATAAATAAGCATGAAGACTTCCCTGTAAATTGACATAGTTTAATCTTATGTTGGATTTCCATATATTAAAAAAGTAGAGTCATTAAGAAATTGTATTTTCTAGTTGTGATTTTCATCTAAAAACGTAGTTAAATGTTCCCTGAATTATCTTTGGTGTCAATCCTTTCCTATTTTAATTCTATTTTAAATGTTTGAGTAAAACATATCTGCACATTTATCTCTTCTCTTCCATGCACTCTGGTAAATATACAGTAGTAAACCATTTCCTGGAGACAAATATCTACCGATAATATCAAAGCAGCATCCAATTATTTTCAAAGAGATGAAGAAAACCGTATTACTATGCATAGGAACATATTACTTTTCAGCTTAATAATAGCTGTGTACTGAGGAGATTGCTAAAAGCAAACACAGGTATAGGTGAATGATCTGCTTGGCACGTTTGAGAGAAATTTGAGTTTTAAAACAGCTTTGTCAATCTGTAGTCTGTGATTTCAAAGTAACATTACAACTTGCCATACTGCAAGCAATTTCTGATTGCTTATTTTCTACCCATACCCAACACCTGACACAATTTAATTTGGTTGTTGTGTGTTTTGTTTTGGTTTTGGTTTTAGGGTTTTTTTAAATTTTTGTAATATGTAAGTTTAGTAATATGTAAGTTAAAGAAAAAGAAGAAATAAGTAATCATAAAAATCATATTTTAACCTTTGAAATCAAACTGCAGCACTCCTGCAAGTTTTCAGTTGTAAACCTGGCTTACATTCACATACTTAAAAGTTACTAAATAAGGATCTTTAAGCTCTTTTATGAGAAAAACTTCCAGAAAAGGGCCAAAATTCTACCTTTCTACACCATCCCTGTTGAATTTTTAGATCATATTTACATTAAAAATAATTTTCCCCTTCATCCTGTAAAAAACCTTGAAATTTTGTCTTCTCCATTGATTACAGTCTTAAAGCCATTGCCTCAATGAAAACATTTGATGGATATTGAACAGTGAAGGCTCCCTGATATTTGAAAAGAAAGAGGAAGAAATCCAGCTTTTAAGCTTGTTGTTCTTTCTGATGTTTCTATGAGATGAAGAAAACAACTTAACTAAATGTTTTTCCTTGGCAAATACATAAGAATGAAAACAAGTTCAGAACGCTTTTCTTGACACGCTTAACCCTGCGAAGAGGACAAGGCTACTTGATTAATGGAAAAGCTGTAATTAGTTGGGCATGAAGGAAAGGACACTTCTCAGAAAAGCTGTCATAGCAAAAAGGTAATATATGCAATTTTTGAAGGAAAGGCTGATATTTTTCTAGGGTTCGGACTTGGAAACAGTATTTTGAAACATAAAACTGAACAGTTTAAGGCATGGTTCAGGTACACTGATTGAGCTCAGAAATATATTCTCTGCACTTGAGTGAACAACATACATTTAAAGCATGACTGCCCTGAAAATTTGTCTTAGAAATAGTGGTAGAGTTTCATATAATCTTTAATAATGTCCTCTTAAACAAGGAGGCATAGCATCATACCACCAATCACACCATATATACTGCCATCCACACACTTGTTTGTCCTTGCTTCTAGTCAGACTCTACTAATGATTTGAATTCTTTATTCCCATCTCTGTAGACACAGTGAAAATTCTGGAGCTGTTACAGAAGAAATTCAAGTACTAAAATTAAGTATATAGACATTCACATACACCCCAAGGTGATGCTACATATTGTCTTCTAGAATAGGCACATTTACCTTCAGCAAATGGATGTTGTTAACGTAACCAAAGTCCACAGAACAGTGAGGAACATTTTGAACACATCTGCATGAATCAATTTGGAAACTCTCTTTAACAAAAATTGTTAACACTATGGGGGATGGGACGAGCAGGGTGGGAGAACAGAAGAGAGACAAACTAATGGCTGAAGTGATTCTCTTGTCAAAAGTAAGAATTGCAGAAACTTATGCAGATTATTTTATTCTCAGATAGTAAGGGATGCTCCATGATAAATCAATGTTCGTTTCAGAGAAGGCAAGACTAGATGACAGCTGCTTCTCAGAAAGAACTTGGCTCTCTGGAGCTGCATGAAACATCTGACGTTTAATTTTCCCAAAGAGAACAAAAGAAACACTCTGAAGCCAAATACCTGGCTGTAAGTTCTGCTTGAAGTTTTTTTCTTATTTATATTTAAGCATCTCAACAATTTTATTAATTTCTTAAAGCAAGGAAGATGTCTATGGAAGGAAGCAGCTAGGATAGCGGAATGAAAAAGTGTCCTGCACAGAGAGTGCTTTACAGTGCTAGCTAAGAATTTGTCTCTTCTGTGGCTAGCTGCGAAAGCACCCTTGATGTCAATTGGAAAGATCTTGGTTTCAGCTAAGAGCTTCTTAGGCAGTTTGAATGTATAGAAGGGTATGATGCTTGTGAGTTTTCAATGTTTGAAGGAGAATAAAAGCGCATGCTTTCTCCAACATACTTTCCTGGTGCTGTTTTTGAGATACACTCCACTGTCCTTTTCTGCTATCATTGTGAAGACCAAAGAAAAAGTCCTGCATTATCTTATCAGTGCTCAAGGGCTGAACAGGCAGTCCTAGTCCACTGTCCAATGACAGCATTCCAGTGTGAGGGGATGGCTTCATCACAATGGCAAACAAGTTGCCAAATTATTGAGGCCTTGAAACTTCATGTCTTACATCTAAAGAAAGTACAGTAAAATTTTATCCTGATCTTTTCAAATGGACTTGAACTAAGGTTTCTGAAACTATGGAAACTCTCAACATTTGTAAGTCAAATATAGCCTAAGTATATGTCCTGGGTTCAACATGGAGGAA
>NW_010416814.1:26407-26797 GCF_000710305.1 Buceros rhinoceros silvestris | reverse complement strand
GGGTGGGGGTGGGAAGGGGGTCTGGATAATCCAGCTTAATCCCGTTCCCCCCTTGCTCCGCAGCCTCTTCTTTGGGGGATGCCTCCTGGTGGGCAGCAGAGTGCTTACAGAGAAGCAAATGCACGCAAACATTTCGGATGTGGCTTCTGAGCATGCAGTAGGGGGTGGGACTGTTGCTGCTTTAAGACGGGATGGAACAAGAGTGCTGTGGGTCCAAGCCCAGCCATGACCAGGGAGTGTTTTGGCAAATCCCGAAGGAAAAAACGACCACGCTGGAGCAACAGCTTTCCATATGACCACAGCTGTGTTTTGATGCAGGCGATGCTTGCCTTCTGAAAGCCGTCAAGCACAGGGGATGGCTGCAGCCTCGCCCCTGGGCAAGCAGGGTTA
>NW_010416814.1:1779-26341 GCF_000710305.1 Buceros rhinoceros silvestris | reverse complement strand
CAAGCACAGGTGATGGCTGCAGCATCGCTCCTGGGCAAGCAGGGTTAACAGCAGACCCTGAGTGTGCAGCGTCCAGCTGGGCAGGCAGGAGCAGACAGCTGCCCGCCAGGTTGTGGGAGACGGGCTCCAGCCCTGAGCTCCTTGCGGGGGATGATGTCACTGAGACGTGTCTGTTTCCAATCTCCTGCTGCTGGTAGGAGGCCCCATTACCAACTGTCTGAGCATTTCAGGCTGTTGGAAAATGTGAGAGGAGGGCCAGCACTGTGAATCTGGAGAGATCAGCATGCAAGCAGGCTTTTAAAATAATAGACTGGAAAACTGATGGTTGTGTAAATACTTACGTTAATGTCATCAAATAAGAGTCTGTCAGGGCAGCCAAAGGTTTGTAAACAGCAACAGATGCGTTGTTGTATCCCTGCTGAAGACACCAGTGGGACTGGCATCCGCTGGACTATAAGCGTAAGCTTTTACTGTTTGGGCAGGGTCAAAAGGGTCAAAAATGACCATCAGAGGAGCCTCATGTTGGCGACACACCACCCCACCCCAGAGTGGACCCTTTGCCGGGTCCAACGAGTCACAGTCTGTAATTTCTCCTAGAAGACATTTTGTCACAGGCTGTTGTAATCTGGGGGACTCAACACTTGCAGGTGTCGAGCAAAGCGCACAGCTTTCCTTGCTGGTAAGACTACTCTGTATCTACAGAAGTTGTATCTCAGCCTTCCTCAGATAAGCAGAAACTTATTAAATCACAGATTCTAATTTGCTTTAGCTGTAGTTCACCGCTGTATGTAATTCCAAGAGAGAGTGTTAATGGAAATGACTGTTAACATGAGAATTAATTTGTTACTGCGCTGAGAAGAATACAGACATAAAACCAAAATAAAGTACGGTTCTAGTCTGTACTTGGTATCTCAGTTACTTATATTCAGAAGGATCAGTGAAGGACCCAAACAGAGGAGGAGGAGGAGGAGGAGGAGGCGGGGACAAAGAAAAGCATTTGGAAACCTCACTTCTATGAAGCATTCCGCTGGGAGCTGCCTCGCACACACGAGCAGCCCCCATCACCTGCGTTTGCAGAACTAGACCGTGTTGCTATAGGTTACAGTTTCAGGGTACTCAGACAAACCTGTGAACTTGACATTAAATTCAGAGTGACTTTAGCGCTCCCTATGGTAGACCAAAACCACAGTGAGTAGAGGATTTCAGTCACTGATGTGTCCTAAAAGCCTTGCACCCGTTCCCATTCGCTCGAAAAGATCTGCTGTGTTGACTCGTGCCTGCAGAGTACGTGCCGGGTTACATCCCACGGGCCTCTGCTGGCATTCTGCTGCCTCAACTCCGAACTCCAGCAGCTTCCCCATGAGTTTATTCAACATGCAGCACTGTGACACCCTGCACAGCTGCTCTGCAACCTGGATCCCGAGACCTCCCACAGCAGCAGGTGGAGGGCCCAGACCAACAGACAGCCAAAGGCGTGAGAGGCTGCCTCTGCTCCAGGACCTGCCCCCTACGGGGAGCCCTGATGATGCTGCCCGAGCCAGCAATTCCTCCTGCAGCTCGTGGGTCTCTGCCACGTTTAAGGGCAGATTGCTTCAGCCTGTCATGTCTGCCATCTGCTCAGATGAGGGCTGGCATCAGCGTGAAGACAGCCCCCAAAAGCGTTGGTTGGCGCACTCCAAAGCACCCCTGCCAGGCCAGATGAGCGAAGGCTCTCACGGCCGCTCCTGTTCCACTGCCGTGAGGTACCTTTCCTCCTGTGATCCACACGGACCTCCAGCTTCTTCGCTGAAGCCTCTCCCTCCTGCACACTCTAGGCTGGTACCAGAGTACCAGCCCAGGTACCACACTGCCCAGGCACCCAGAGAACAGCTTTTATGGTCCAGACACAACATACATAGAGCAACAACAATTTATTTAGCTCTGAAACATCCAGGGCAGTGAAATTATGCACCACACACCTCCTTTCTTCAGCCAGCCATTGCTCAGGGAAACTCAAGTTAAGGTGAAGTTGGCTTCAAAATGAAATCGCAGCCCCACATAGCTATGTAGCACCTGCCAAGTGATTTCCCGCCAGCTTTTCAACAGTCCCTCTTCTGGCTGATTCTCCTAGGGCACTGTGCTGTGCTTTACGCAGCACACAGCAGCGTGCGCCTCCCTTGGCTTTGTCTGTGCTGACATGCAGCACATCATCCTTTAGTGATCCAAGGATCAGCGGAAGGGAAACCAGCAGTCCCTCTGCCATCACTGAGGCCCTGCTCAGCCAGCAAGGGAAAGCACGAGCTTCTTACCTCGTGCCTCCATCCATGAGGTACCCGAATGAACAGTCTGGCAAAGGTTTCTTTTACTCTCAATCTCCTGCTTCTCTGAAAAGCCAGCCTCAGGGGAATGACCTTTACTGATGATGTCAGTTCTCCAGAAATAGGACTGTGCACAGAAAAAACCCAAAATGTACCAAAATCAGGTAGAGGGGGACCAATGACCACTTTCTTTTTTCCGCGTAAGGGACCTGTGAGCAGGAAATAGCCACAAGCCACAGTGGGAGCACACTCACACTTTGGTGAGGAAAATAAAAAGATACTGCTGTCCTGCTGGTGTGGAGCATGCCCAGGTAGCCAGGCCCATCTAAGAAGGTCAACCACCCAGGATCAATCTCAAGTGACTGCTGTGTGCTACTACATGTTGCTAGAGCCAGAAGACCTGTCCATCAAGAAGTCATGGCACACTCCAAGAAGTTCTTGCTTGACTGCTGCTGAAATCTCCTGGGGCTGGCAAAAGAGGGAACCTGTGACAGCCAGATGCCAAATAATGAGGGCAACAGCTGCTTCCAGGGACTTGCACTTCCTTCTCCAGCAAGAGAGAAAATAAAAAGAGGTGATTAATGCAGATCTCAACAGATGTCTCCTCCCGAATTCTGACCCGCTCACAGTCCTTTGTCATCTGCCACTATTCTCTACTGCTACAGGGCATCGGATGGGAGAGAAGAGCCAGGGCGCTCAAGCTGAGCCACCTGACCAAATCACCCCCCTCATGTGCCAACTGCAGCGAGTTTGAGAAGAGGATTGTTCATCCTCAGTACTCACACACTTAGTGGGGAGGGGGGGAAGAAGCGAGCTGTAAAAATACCGCTCAGCAATTTTTATTATGTGTCACTCATGCAGAAGGCCAGAAATAAGTAACGACCAGACCAGTGATGCTCAGGAAGCGCTTCTACTTGAACACGGCAACACCCAATTTTGAAGGCAAAATGCAGGACTGTCACAGGTCTGCCCCTAAAAAAATATCAAAGATCTGTTATGCAACAGAGCTGGCATTTGTCCATGCACAAGGAAAACAAATGGCAATTCAGATGGCAGGTACTGGGCGGCAGGCCCACTGCCTGTGACGGCACAAAAGCCATCAAAGCAGATGATGTGATCTTCCCTGCCAGGTGATCCCACCATGAACAGATTCTGCACACCAGTTTGTCAGCAGCCTTCTTCAAAGGAAACCCAGCACTGAGGAGCTTACAGAAATTTTCTACAAGTGGCTAAAAAGCTACCTGACCCCCAGGGTGCAACCCAAAGAGGTGCAATTCCTGCCATCTGTGTGTTCTGTCCTCAGACAAGAAGATGCTATTAGCAAATGAGTTACAGAAAACTGGTTTCTCAAATAAAACTCAGGAGAGGGAGAGATGATAAACGGCAATGGGGCTGACTGTTGCTAAGTTTAAAGAGAAGTACACACATCCACATACCCACAGGCACACACACACACACACACACACAGTGTAGTGAGATTTCCCTCAACACAAAAAGTAAATGACGGCACAAAAAGAACAAAGGTGAAAAAAGTTGGGAATAGTTTATTTGCTGCATAAGGAAACTTCTTGTAAATTACATATAAAGAAACCTGCTATGCTGTAGTATATAATTTTCAATATTCCACAAAGATAATTGTAATAAATATACAAACCAAAACAAAGTAGAAGACTAAATCCATCAGGCAGCCTACAAAATGGTTGATCAAGTTTTATAATTTGCAGCATTAGCATGCTCAAAATCTTGTTGTTCATTCTGAAGTGCTGCAGCAAAATTCTCTTCACATTTCTTTGGAGTATTTTCAAAACCATCTAACTACAAAATACTGTTCAAAATTAGCAGGCATTAGATAAACCACCCAAGAAAAGTAACACCAAGGACTAACTGATGCAAAAGTGTGATTTTTCTTTTGGCTTTTAAAATCTGTTTTAGTGTTGAGAGGGTTAGGAATTACCTAAGTGCACTGTGAGTCCAGTCAGCCTGAGGCACTGCTGACTCTTGTCATATTACGACTCTATATAAACTTCATAGATTATATAGCTCTGGAAGATTTCTCTTTTAGAGACATATCCCCTAATAGTAATAAAAAAATCACCACAGTGAAGCTGCAAACTAGTTAGAATGGTTGTACCCTCAGTGTGTGCTTGGAAACATTCCTCCACAGATTCATACTACACCGCACTGGGCATTTTTATTTGACTTTAAATTTAAAAGTGCTGATAAAGGCTTTACTGATGCCCCTAGGCTCTAGAAACAACATGCAGAGATTTTTGACACCTCCTGCTGTTCTCTACCTATCATTTCCACGTGTCTTGAAACAGCAGGCTGAATGGCATTCCACACTTCCACTGCCCTGGACCACACTGACAGACAGGTCTATTGTTCCATACAGAGCTTTTACAAACTGAAAACACTTCACTATGCTTCACTGTTACCAAGTACTTGCGGTTATAAAAAGAAACTCTCTAAAACACGATTACCTAAAAATATTTGTTAATAAGCTTAATGCAAACATTATGTAGAAAAAATGGTTTAGTTACAAAAAAATTCATTAGAGGGCCAATAAAAATATACTGAAGAGAAGATCTTTACAAAAGTGAGGTTAGGAAGTATGAGGCATTGACATTCACTGTAAACATCCTGTGTTCACTAGAATCCCTTGTCTAAAGAGTATGTTCTGGTTTTGTTCCTGAGCTTCATGGCCAACACTTGCATAGATAGCTAAACCTATCATAAAGGGTTGTTTATACAGACGTTTCTGTACTGCCTTGCACAGAACTTCAGTAAACCAATGATTTTACCTTCTGAAATAGTTTCATTCCACTACCAGGCAGTACAAGGAAACTATGAAGCATGGTATGATTTTTGTGTACTCAGTGCATTGGATGGGTCGGGACAGCTACCTTGTGCTGTGTTAAATAACATTACAGTAAGAAGTGTAGCTGTTTGATATTCCGGCTTAGCATAAATATCTACTTCTGCTCACTGCTGCAAGGCTCACTTCTGCTCTGCCGAAGACTGCATATGGCAAAATGTCAAGAATCAAGCAGCTAAATTAATCCCCAATAACAAGATGCAGCTTATAAACAGTACAGAAGACCTTACAGAGATTTTCACCTTTACCCAGGCAACATGAGAGCTTTCCTCTAGGTTAACCTGCCTCTACTGGAGGAAGCTAGAAAGTACTTTCAGAGTAAACATGACATGGAGTGGTCTAAGTAAAAAGTCTGAAGAACATACTTGCATTTTGGATAGGGAAAGCAGGCATGTGTTTAGTTACTGCACACGCAAATGCACATGGGAAGTGGTAGAGACAGACAAACAAATCCACCTCACAAACAGCACAAAAACACAAAAGCAGCAAATTGCCAATTTTAAATCTTACGGTAAGGCAAATCTAGATAAACACTCATAACAGGAATAATAAAAACATGGAGTTTTCCTTGGCTTTTTTGTCTACTTTTTCTGTGATTGGCTCTTACACATCGATAAAATTTGTTTAAGCACTTTCTGGACATCTTCATCCATTTGACCCTAGACGAAGGAGAAAGAAGAAGAGATGATTGAATTCAAGCACCACTCTACTCTTTAACAAGATTTACAGACTATTTTTGAGGTATAGTAATTAGAACAATTTCCCAACAGGAAGCAGTGCTAAATTTGTGCTTAAACAGTCATACCTTTTGGGTAGGATGTCTTGGATAAAACATGCAAAGTTCTTACTTGAGCTGCAGAAGAAACACCCTTCATAAAAACATCAGCACTGTCTAACTGACAATATGGAACCATACCTGCACAGCATAAAGAAGATGCATCCTGTAAACTGAGACAATTTCCTGATGTTGTTTCTTTGTTTCCTAAAAATAGTAAAAGAGAAACTCATAGAGCATTCCGAACTGTTGAATTCAGAACTCACCAGCTAGATTTAGGGAGCTCTGGGGAATTACAAACCACAGTCTTATGCATGCATGGAAAACCAGATCAGACAGTACTGTGTCACTAGCCATCCAAAACCCGTAATTTGCTCGGAAGTGTGGCCCACGGAAACACTGTAACTCTACCCATCCAGTAAAAAACACTGGTAAGATGACCTCCGTTGTAAGAAATATTGAGCTGCAAAGATGTGGAACGAGCACATACTCCGGAGCTTGTCAGCAACCAGACCTGAGGAAAGCCAACAATATTCTGACAAATCAGGCCTCAACTGCAACTGAGCTCTTCCCTAAAGTAGTGACCATCTGTCAGCAAACGCCTTCCCAGGCAAGAAAAGGCACTTAACAAAGGTCTTAACCCATGAAATCCTCAGTTAATTACTGTATATTCAAACAAGGAAAGCCAACCTCCTGTTTTGTGATCACAGATGGCCACATCCCAGAAGACATCTTTCCAAGTAAATGCGAAGCTGTTAGGAAAGCAACCCTACAAGAAGGAAAGAATGCTTCTGTCCTGTTTTAAATCCTACCCACATTCCTCCCGCGTGGCATCACTTTGCTCCTCACATCACTTCGCTTGGTCCTTAAGCAGTGGGAGATCAAGATTTGAGATTTGGTAGACTGGGATAAGAAACATTCTGGACCTTTACACTGACAGGATGCAGCGTTAAACTGCCTACTTAGTACTCCCCACTGCAAGGGCATTTTTCTGGCCCACACACATATTGACTCTTCTGTCTGCTGGGGAAGGTAGGAAAGTTAAGCCATTTAGCATGTAAGGCTGGAAATTATCCTTTCAGAGTTATTCCAGAGCTCACAACAAAGGCCTCTGGTGGGCAGTACCTTCGTTTCGGCCTCAGCAGTCCGTTAAATTGCTCTTTTGGACAGGGAAGCTTCTGGAAATAGCAATTATAACTCAACCCAGCTTATAAGACAAGACCTTTCATGCATAAACAAATACAATTAAGAAACCCCCAAACTTCAAGCAGTCCAGAAATTCAGAGAATAAACTGAACTCCCTAAAAACAGATGGATATGCTTGATTTGAGTCTTCATGCCTTCAGTAACTACTTTCTTCCAGAAAGTCAAACTTCAACCACAGAATCATAGAATATCAGGTTGGAAGGCACCCCAAGGATCATTTGGTCCAAATTTTCTCAGGAAAAGCATGGTCTAAATAAGATGGCACATCACCCTTTCTAACTTGTTCTTAAAAGCATCCAATGCTGGAGACTCCACACTTCCCTGGGGAGATTATTCCAGTTACTGATTGTTCTTGTTGTGAACAATTTTCCTCTTGCGTCCAATCAGAATCTCCCCAGAAGCACCTTGTACCCATGAACTTAGCTTAAAAAACCAAAACAACTTCAGCTGATGAACACTCTTCAGAAAACAAACAAACGCATTGCACATTGGCCATATTTTTCACAAATCAGGGTCTCAGCAGCAGGTCTGGTCACTACATTCCACTACAAGTACAGGAACTTTGCTCTACTATTGATCTGAGGAAATACATCAGGGAAAACAGATTTCTTTAGTTAGACTCTTTCTGAAGAGCAATTCATGACTTACAGATTCTAAATGTTTAGAATTTCAGGATGAAAATTCCTTTCCTTGTACTCATTGACTATGCTGCCCATTTCAAATAATGCAGAGTGAAGAATGACCCACCCATCTTCGGGGAACTGGGAATTATGGTGGCTTTACAAATCATCACACTTACAGTCAGTTGGTTTTGCAACTGCTTCACTTGTTGTTGCAATGCCTCCAGCTGCTGGCTTTGTCTTTTGGGGGCACCAGTTGAGTAGGAAAGCTGAGAAAGGCTGTTCAATGCTTCTTTTAGTTTGCTAACTTCCTTGGACATTTCATTGATCTAGGGAGGCAAACAACAGGTCTTCATTAAAAGCTGCAAGGCATACTGTACTCCCATGGTTCCTATCCTGGGGTTATTTGTGACTTAAATTTAAGAAGAGAGGAACAACAAGATGTAAATGAACTCAATGGACAAACAGGGGTGTCATTTAAACAAAGGGTTACAATGCTTCTCTATCCCCTCTCCTAGTCCAGACAATTCAAAATTCATTCCTTGTTCTGGAAGCCAGCAATGTTTACCCTTAGAAACACCACTGCTGAACACAAGACAGAAAACATAACAAACATAGGCCAGCTACTACTCACAGCCAGTGAAACACACAGGTTGTTATAAAGAAGTTTGTAGTGACAGATATGGTAGCTGCAGAGGAAGAACAGTCAAGTAATGCTAAGGTTGAGATATACAGTAGTATCAGAATAGTGAATTTTTGCTCCTTCCCAATCTTCTGTTTTCTTGTCTCCTCTAGAATCTCCTCCTGCTGTAAATCCCAATTCTTTGACTTCAGTTGCCTAAATTGTATGAAACCAGCCTAAGCAGAACTTAAAAGAGGTAAACTGAAAGATCATGCATATCTCCACAGGGGAGATAAACCAACTGTAAAGTTAAACATACTGAAAACTTCTTTGACCTTGATATCCGAATTTTTAGATGGGCAAAAGCATTCAAAAGTTGCTCCAATCTCTGACACTTGACACAACATTGTTTATTACGTCACGCATGCACCATCCAACACGGTCTGAATTCACGTACTGCCCCTCCACAGTAGTGAATCACTAACCTTTTTATCTTTATCCTCTTCTATTTTTGATAAGCTTTCAGAATATTTTTTCATTTCAAGAAGATCTTCTTGAGCTTGGTGGTACTTTTGCTGAAGACCAGTCACCTCCCGTTCCTTTGCTTCAAGCAGAATATGCATACCTTCCTTCTCTTCTTTCAAGTGCAAAAGTTCATTTCTCAGTTGTATAGCATCTACGCACACATTTTCCTTCTCTTGGATTGCATCTTTCAGTTTGGATGACAAAACACTAACCTCACCCTCCAGTGACGACTGGAGCTTTTCATATGCAGCCTTGGGCACCATTGCTTCATTAATCGCAGCTTTTTCTTCCAATAATTCCTTCTGTAAGTTTCTTACTTCGCTTTCCTTGTTGGTAAGCAGTCCTTTGAGCTCATTTATTTCTTCCTCCATTTCCTTTACAGTATTTCTGAGTGCATTCATCACCTGATGGTGTTCAGTAATTGGCAAAGAGTTTTGTTTCTGAGTGTCTAACAGTTGCTTCAGTTCTTCTGCTTCATCTAATACTTTTGTGTACTGAGATTTCATTTCTGATAACTCATTCTCTGCTTTGTATTTCAAAGAGTTTGTAACCTGTATCAGTTTCTCATGTTCATCTCTCGGAATGTACTCCAAAGCTATATCATCTAGCGTTTTTCTCTTCCTATAGTCCTCAAGCTCTGATTGTGCTTCTTTGTACAACTGAGACAATTCACCAAGTTGTCTGTTGAGCTCATCTATCATTCTGTGCATTGCATCTCCCATTTCTCCAGCTTCAGCACTAGATTCCAACTGTGTCTGATTTGTCAGCTTCTCCTGTAGCCTTTTAATTTCCTCTTGCCCTTCTTTGTACCTCTCAATCAACAATGCTTTCTCTTGATTAATGTTATCAATAACTGAACGATACGAATTCTTAATTTCCTCACACTCTTCCACAGACAACTTGCTTGCCACATTCTGTTCTCTTTCTTCAAACTTCTTCTGCAGCTCTCTCACTTTCTCTTTTTGTCTTTCACTTTCCTCCAATGCTCTCTTCAATTCTTGCTTAAGCATTTCAACTTCTCCACATGTAACCTTCAACCTACTCAGATCAGAACTGGTTTCTTCACTTTCAGAGGAAACAAGACCCACCTTTATTTGCCTTTGTACATTCAAAACCTCTTTCACGGCTTCCTCATACATGTTCTGAGGTTCTTGAAACTTCAGGTTAAGATCAGAACCATTTTCTGAAATGTCTGTGCTATTTAAATGACCTCTTTCTGAGACTCTAGACTGGACCTGAGCTTCTAAGTGCTTTCTTTTGGTTTCAGAATTCTCGAGCTTCCTCTGCACATCCTTTAAGTCTTCCTGGAGGTGCTTCATTTTTACTTCACTGGGGCTTGTCAACTTTTCTTGAATTTGGGTGGCATTTAATGTGGACTTCAGCTCCTGAGCTGAGAACTCATTTTGTCTATCTGCTGTTTTCTCCAACTCTGTTTGGGTTGAATGGTAAGATCCCATGGTTGAGCCCACTTCTTTAGGTGTTCTTTCCTGTGCAAAAAGAAATCCGAACATTTGCACAATAAAAACAAGTATGTGATTATATTTTTTAGAATTGAGTAAGGAAGGAAATCTTGCCACATTCTACCAAAACTGGTAACTAAAGCATCATGGAAGAAAGTTTCAGAAAATTTCAAAACCCAGCTGCTCCCATTTAGTCACCTACAGTGAGAGAAGGCAGAAAGTGCCAAGCTCACTGAAAACTTGGGCTGATCTCTATAAGCTAATGATCAAAGCTATGCAAATTAAAATTCTGCTAACACTACTGTTAACAACATCTTTTAGAATGTGGTTATCATAATAAACAAAGTTATTCAGTAATTTATGGAAATTGAGATGATCAAAACACTGATTTAATCCTTTGGGGCAGAGTGTTTCCATGATCTTACCACCAACAGACTTGTTAAATTACCTTCACAGTACATCTCTTTAAAACTATAAGCAGATCTTTGTTCTGCTGGCAGATTAAGAGAGCATTAGAACAGCACAAAAATACGCCACCTGTAATTTGTTCTGCAGCTCCTTATTGTGCAACGTCAAAGAAGCAATTTTTGCTTGCATCAACAGAAGTAGATCTTGCTGGTCAGCTTCAGAACTCACATCCAATAAACTATCAGCACCTTTAGAGAAAAAGAAGATACAAAAGCTTTTGGAAAGCTGAAATGCTAGCTAGTCAGTTATTCCAACCTCTCAAATTAACAGTTTGTTCCATAAGCACCAAGTATAGCATGTAAGCAAATTGTTCCTAGAAACTCCTTCCCCAAAAATGTGTTAGATCGCCCAAGAGAAGCAGAAGGTTTTGGTGGGGAATTGCTAATGAACTTACAAAACATTACTCCCTGTCTCACATTCTAAGCAGAAAGGCACAGAGGATTTCTGACCAGATTTCAGTATTTCGCACCACCTGAACCACCTAAGCAAACGTGAAAATGAAGATTGTTATCGCATACCTGTTGTGCTGTCACTCAGTCTGTCTTTATTATCTTGATGCAAGGAGCTGAATTCTTCCTGCTGAGACACCAAAAGGAAGCACTTTCACAGTAAGCAGATGTAAAGTTGGGCAGATCGAAGAGAAGTCTAGATAGTATGCTGGATAAAGCCTTGCAAGTGTGCTTTATTTCTGGGGTCTTGATTAATTGTAGCATCTGGCCAAAATCTGCTAAAACCATTCATGTTCCACCACTCAATTCTCATTAAATATTAATGAAATATGTGGAACTATCTCCTAGATAATTTGGAAAGCTGCAGCCCTTGCGATAAATAACAGCAATATAGTGTCGTGTATTCAAAAAAAAAAAAAACCCAACAACCAAAACCTTCAATACCAGAAGGTAAAGATCAGACAGAACACACTCAACCATTTCCCAGTGATGTCTTTCACTGAAAGGTTCTCTACTTCTTGCGTTGCACAATGCCACACACTTTGCTGGTATTACCTAATGAGCGCTCTCAGCATTAATACTTTCACAGCCATATCTTTAAATACTAACTAATTTATGATTCACTCTATTTACATATTCAGTAAACATTAAAGAATCCACACTTCCTTTATAAATTATCTTGAAATATATTTGGATTCCCTTTTGCTCCTAAAACTCAGCTAATTAATTCTCAGGAAACTCTCAGACGGCAAAATAAATTATTAAGATACTCTTATTTTCCTTCCCTAAGCTTCGTAAGCACAGAAAACTGATACCTTGCACACTTGATCAGCAAAGAAAGTCTGCCCTTTTCCAGTCATGGGAGTTGAAGTTGATGAGTGTGGAGAGGACAAATCACTAAGCTGTAAAAGATTTTATATACATAGGTATGTATACACACATGCACATGTAACTACCTCTCTAATACGTCTCCATATACGTATATATAAACATACACACTCATATTAGAGTACTTTTCCCTGCACTAACATATGCCTCAATTATAGATTAGTTTCAAAGAACAGATCTAATGATCCAGATCTAATTATCTAATTATACATTTTATATGTATACATGCATATAATAATGTGTACACATACATGTATAATCAAAATATACATAATTATCTACTTACAAAGTCAGCACAACCAGGAGACCTTCAACTTTTTATGGGAGAAGAAATTGTACAGTAAAATCTGTAGAGTTGTATCTTAGACCATGATGCATTTCAAGCATTTTTGCTTAGTTAATCTAAACAACACGCGCTTTCATGGTGTCGTCCTCATGTCAGGAAAGGCACTCATGGTAGCAGGCATATCAAGTGACAGAGCAAATCTTGCCCATATGATTCACATAACGTTCAAAACACTTTTCACTCCCTAGGAGCATCTCAAAATCGGTCTTTTCTTTACCTGAATAGGACTGATAGGAGGAGGTGGGGCTTTGCGTTTTTTTGGAGTTCCACTTCTTTCTGAACTTAATTTAGAGCCTTGATCATGCTGAAAGTTTCCAGCCAGAAAAGGTAGGTTTGTTAGTTTGGTTAGTAAAGTCCGAGCAAGTTGTTTTATTAAAAAAAAAACAAAAACAAAACAAAGACAACCCACATTAATATCAACTTCAGCAGTTCATGCAATGCCTTATTTTTTTTTAATACGTAACGACTATATCTCTACAAACACAAAGATATTAAACATGCCTGACAATAAGTATCTGCCCCCTTGTAATCCATGCTTCAGTGAAAACAAACAAGATTTAGTAAAAAAGCAGAAGCTGACAATAGGTTTAGCTCCAGTGATCTTAAATACTTCCACTTGCACGTAGTCCAGTCATGCCATTATTCATCACCACCATCTTTCCTTTCCACCAACTTCTGCCTGAGCTCCCTGAAAAACCCACCTCTCCGCTCAGAAAAGGAATGAACCAATGCATTGCACCCTCGTCCACTTTCCAGCCACCAGCAGGTCTACAAGGTCTCCTTGCATTCCAAGATATGATACTAAACAAAAAATCTTCAGAAACTAATTTTAATTGCCTGACTGCCGGGATTCTTACAGGTGGGGATCTCTGGTAAGATGTAACAGGGATAACCTTTAACTACGGTGAGTCCAAAAGCTAAGCTCCTGCACTGCACACGAGGAAAGTAGCCCAGCCTCCTGGCACACACACGCCCTCCCTTCCTTTTCTCACTGAGGGTGCTGGCTGCTGTTACAGAGAGAAGCTAAGTCTAAAAGGGATATTCCTGAAACACATTTCCTAAATAACCAACAGAAAGCTTTCGCATTACAGAGTAGTCAATGGCAGTGCATCTCACAGTGACATTTACTAAGGCTTCTAGTGATTTCAATTACTGTTTTTTCTTAAGTTACAAGTCTATGTAGCCAAGTATTTTTAAAAGCAAAAGGACAAAATACCTGCTTTGCTTTTGTCGGTGACTTTGTATCTGTGAAGCAGAAAAGAAGTGGAATTAAGAACAGCTATCAAAGAAAAAATTATTTGCCATTCCTAACCCATCTCTCAGCTCTGCTTCTCCCACCATAAATACTTCAGGTTTTGTGTTCCTGTCTGAAATATACTTTTATTTCCAAATTCCATTTGAACCATATGCTTTCTCTGCTGCTCTTTGAGTTTCATATTGAGATAAAATTCACAGGACTGTGACAATTCTTGTTCTACTGTAGTCTCACACTGTTCTTGCACATCAGCTTCCTACTTTAGAAATCAGTCTTAGTTTGACCATAAAATCCTCTACTTGCATTAGTTCCTTCTCCAAGCCCTCTACTGAGGAGCTGTAAGTTCCATTTACTCTTTCAAATAATATGAAAGGATCTATTCCAAATTGTATGCAAGACTTCACGATGCTGCTACATCAGCTTACCTTTTCTCTCTCCAAAACACCTCTTTTTGCCTTGCTCAGTGCTTTATCCCATGCTAAATACTACCATCTAGGGCAAAGACCAGATTTTCCTGCCTTTGGGAAGCCTCAGCCAGACTATCGTGAAGATGGCTTTTGAAACTTTTCAGGCTACCTTATGAGGTACAGTTGTTCACTGCTAAACAGATTCACGTAGCCAGTTCAAGAGGCGACAAACTGCAGATTGGCATCTCTTACATACCCACATCCTGAGATAACTTTGATGACAGGAGATTCTGGATTCCTGTATTCTCAGAGAGCTTGGAGTAATGCAGGGCATTCTGTCCAAAGACATCTACTAAACTGACATCTGCACCTTTCCTAAGGAAAGCTTCCACCATGTTAAGGCTACCAGCTTCACAAGCCATCATCAAAGCAGTTCTGGACAAAACAAACAAAACACACACAGAGTCAGTGTCAAGAGTGCACTCTTTGAGGAGCAGCTCGTTTTTTCAAGAAAAAATGTCTGGCAGTTACTGTGCAATAAAGTACAAGCTTTTATCAACACGTGTATTAACACACGGATGTAACTGTTGTTTCACCTTATAAACACCTGCCTGCCCTCCTCCTCTTCCCCATAGTCGCCACCTGGACCTTCTGCAAACACCTGACATGCTCTGGACAGGTCTCCAAACATTTCTAAAAATGTGTTCTGGAGGCTAAGGGGGGAGTCATGGAAACGCCTCCAGGATAAAGTCAGACTATCACATCTCACTACCATGCTCCAATTACAGCTCTGCAAGTGGTGGTGCAACATGAAAGCATTTATTTTGTTGCTGCTCTTCACATTTTGCTTTAAGACAAAATAGACAGAGATATTTCAGCCAAAAAGCCAAACAAATCTCAAAGGTCTTCGGCGAGACTGAGATGGGTTTGACCTCAAATCCTGATTTACTTTCATGTTGTTTGTTTTTTTGTTGTTTTAGTTTTTTTAAAAAAGTTTCCTCTCCAGCACAGGGCAGCTAGACAGTGCCAGATCTAGAGTAAGGATAGCATACAGGCGTGTTTTCCTGACAGGTTTTTTTCTGGTTTTCTCAATTACTTGAAGGGGTCATAAGAGATGTACAGAATAATTACAAACCCACACCTTTCAAGCATACTCTAATATCACTTCCCTGCTTGGTCATAATTCTCTCTTCTCAGCATGAAAAAAATGCCTAATAGGTTAGCCAGGTTCACTGGCAAACACTCCTCAATGCAGATTGAAAACAGAAAAGTTACTAGACTGATAATATTTGGTAGATATTAAGACACTAATTTCACCGATGAATTAAACATACTTCCTGTAATGGGTGAGCCCTGAAAAAGTCATCACTGTTGCAGTTGCTAAAAACTAACATTGAGTGGCAACTTGGACAACATCTCCAGAGTCACAAGGATGGTTTTATATTACCAAAATAATTCACTCAGTCTGGATAAGATAGGAACTTGGAGATGCCATTTTCAAAGGTTATCCCCTTCCTCGTCCAATAAGGCTTCTCCTTTTTCAGTAAAAATGTAACCGCTTTTGTGAACATAGATGAAAGAGTAGTCACTCTCCTTACCTGAGGGAAAGTGAAAAGTAAAATGGTATATTCCATGTTACATAACATTCTTGCTACTACACACAGTACTCTCTTAAAAAAGAAAGTACAAAAATGCAAGTTTGTCCTATCTATGGTAGGAATGCCTACATCCTATTAAACTAGAAACTCTTAATACTGTCTGTTGATCAAAGAACAGGAGAGTGAGGTGAAGGCAGAGGTCCCACAATGGGCAGCACTTTGGATTCAAAGCACCGATAAGGCCATTCAAACCAACCAAGATACCAAAGGGGTTTTATTTAGACAAAGTAAAACAAAGAGCACGCTAATAAACTTTGGACTAATAAAAAACAAGTTATAGCCCAGTCTCACCCTCCCAGGTGCTGCCAAAGAACAATCTAAGCATTGTATCACATATAATAATCAAGATCATTGTCAAGTGTGAGTGCCACGTCTTTTCAGCATCCCGCTTTACCTTCACAGTTCAACCACTTATAAAAGAGTCCATGATTTTCAGACTCCTGACCTTCATCAGTATCATGAAAACAAGTTAGTATTTCATCACAAGGATGCTGCTTTTTAAAAACAGTTTTCTGACACACACATCATCTATTAATGCAACAAAGCTCTAACGGCACCTTCTAAAATGACAGCGTCTCAACTATACAGCTTTACTGTATGTTTTTCTCTTGCTGCTGTGGCTGCATTATGGTAGGAAAAAAAACCCCTCCACAGATGTCACTCCCAAGTAACAGTTTTAGGATTTAAGGTGGAGAAGCTAACTCATGCCAAGAAAAAGAGCAGCATTTAAAATGGGGACACATACAAAGTGATGTGTGGGTAACTGCTGTCAATCAGATTATTGCAGGAATTGTTTAAAAATAGGATTTACTGCACTGGTAGCCCAAGGGGAATCTTACGGGCACATCTATTTTATAGTTGCACCTTTTCCTTTAGGGAGAATTCTGTTAAATGTTCTCAACAATCACGATATGCTCTCTAGTACAGAAGGCACTATTTCGGCCAACAATGACTACTTTGGGAAGGATTTGAGACAAAAACTTCATTTGACAGTCAGCCTCGGGAAGGAATTAACATGTTAACTTGCTGTACCTTCCATTTTTATCCCTTGTGTTGATGTCTGCTCCATGATCCAGAAGGTATTTGCAGACTTCCGTATGACCACACTGTACTGCAAGCAGCAGAGGTATGTTTCCATCCTAGGAATGCATTAAAGAAACTGTGAACAATAAACCCTCACCTAGAAATATCACTCTGAGATTTAAAGGTCAGCTATGAATTTTACTTCTATATAGCACAAACGGGACGCTATCAATACATTTCCCTCATGTACCATAAATGCAGTTGGGTGTTTATTCTTTTCTTGAATTCTGGGGATGTGATGCATTAACAGTAGGAATGTCTTTTGCTGTTTGCACTCCCTTTGCTGTTTGCTGAATGCTGTAACGTGATGATTTTGGAACTACACAGTATCTTTAAATAGCTCCACAACAAAAATCATAATTTTAAGTAAGCACAAGGCAAAAATACAACATTTCATGTAATCACAGAATAACTTAGTTGGAAGACACCTTCAGAGGTCACCTGGGGTTCCCTCCCTTTGCTCTCAATCCAAAGCTACGCAGACTTCAAGTTACAGTGCACTGCTCAGAGACACATCCAGTCCAGTTTTAAGCTTCTCCAAGGGCAGAGACACCGTGACGGGTACCATTCCAGTGTCTGACCACCTCATGGTGAGACTGTATTTTTTTCCCCAGCATCTACCTGGAATTCCCCAATTAGGTCTACTGCCCAAACTCTGACCATTGTTTGTCATCGTTCCATCATGCACCTCTGAGGCTGGTCAAGCTCCCTCTTCCCTGTGATCAACCATGATTTTTAAGATACTCCTACAGTCTTCTCTTCTTAAGACTGAACAAACCTTTTCTGCCTTTAAAAGGCATCTGCTGAAATTTTAGGTCTAACCTCTGAGACAGATTCTTTTATTAGAAAGACCAAATCAGAATGAGATAGATCCAAGTTAACACCAACTTAGGTGGTGGTTAGGAAAAATTTCTTTACGGAAAGGGCTGTAAAGCACTGGAACAGGCTGCCCAGGGAAGTGGTGGAGTCTCCATCCCTGGAGGTATTTAAAAGACATATAGATGTGGTGTTGAGGGACATGGCTTAGTGATGACCTGGCAGTGCTAGGTTAATGGTTAAACCTGATGATCTTAAAGGTCTCTTCCAAACAAAGCGATTTTGTGATCCTGTGATTTCTGCTAGATCTCCTTCTTTTATTATCAGAGGGTTTTCTATCAGGCAGATGCATTACTCCCAAAAAAAGACGGGTTTGGTTGTAGACATTTCGTAACACTGTATCTAGTGTCCCTGAGCTTTCAGACTACATTAAGTGTATTTTATCCTCTCAGGCTTATCATAATCTGGTTGGGCTTTGTGAGCATTTCACAGCACTTGGACACATAATGGGCCTTTTCCAAAGCCTACTGGAGTCAATGGGAAAACTTTAAATCATGTTTTGGATATGTCAGAATTTATTTTAGCTACTTGTACCTATGCCTCAATTTAACAAGCAGCAAATCCTGTCACTACTGTATTAGACTGTGAAGTACTTCCCCACATCTGACATGACAACTGCAAAGGGAAATTCCTCCATCAGATAATTCCAAGGAGAAATAGAAGCACAGCAGTGCTTTGAACTGCTGCACCTAAAATTGACTCCAACTGGAGAGTGGTAAAAAGTCTGAAGTATCTGAAGCACGCAAAAGGAGAAGAGGTACGTACCAAATCTTTGACATTAATTGGGCATTTGTGTTCACACAGAAGTTGAACTGCCTGAAGACAACCACATGCAGCTGAAAAAAAGAAAAAAAAGACAAGCATGAAAGTCCATTAAAAACCATTTTCAAAACATTTGTCCATGCTTCCCCTTACAATACTGCAGCACTATAGTGGGGTACAAGGAAACAAACTAAACTGGATTTCTCTGTTTTAAAAGGAAGGACAGAAAGACAAAAAGATGAATAGCAAGTTATATGGACAAATGTAACCAATATTCATGGTCCAAATTGGCATAGGAAGATACAATCTTTAAGGACTGAAATCAAAGTGAACCTAATCTTAAGTAGTCCAATGGCTCTGCACTTGCAAGTGTGCAAGTTAAGCTGGATAACTGTAATAAACTGAAATTCAGTATTCACAGTATTTATCTTAAAAAATACCTGATAGACAGTACAAGTTTTCAACAATGAAGTTACCTGCATAATGTAAAGCTGTTTTCCCAGAACTGTCAGTGCTGTCTGCTGGGCATTTACTCTGCACAGTTAATAAGGAGAAAATGCAATGAGAGAAACATCAAGAAAATAGAACATAAGTTTGATGCTAAGGACAGAGTGTTGAACATATCTGAGAGAAGTTTTATGACCTGCTCCAGAAAATAATATTCAAGAAAGGCTCAACTTTCCCCTGTCCCATTCTGGTCTCTTCTTTCTTTGTACCAGCTCATACTGAAGCCACAGGAAATACGGTGAGATAGTCCTGCAAAATGTTATTGTTTTGGAATAATTTAGGTCAAAAAGCAAAAACGGAAAGAACTCTCTACCTTGCCTCAGAAGAACTCCATATTTTTTTTACATTACAGTAAGAACTAAAGCAACCCTAATCATAGAATCATGTAGGTTGGAAAGACATTTAAGTTCATCAAGTCCAACTGTTAACCTAGCACTGCCAACTTCAACACTAAACCGCATCCCATGTACCTCCAGGGATGGTGAATCGATCCTTTCCTTGTGCAGACTGTTCCAATGCTTGACAACCCTTTCAGTGAAGAGACTTTTCCTAATATCCAACCTAAACCTCCCCTGGCACAACTTGAGGCCATTTCCTCTCGATCTATCATTTGTTACTTGGGAGAACACACCAACCCCCATCTTGCTACAATCTCCTTTCAGGTAGTTGTATTGTGATAAGGTCTCCCCTCAGCCTCCTTTTCTCCACACTAAACAACCCCAGTTCCCTCAGCTGCTTCTCACAGGACTTGTGCTCTAGATCCTTTACCAGCTTCATTGCTTTTCTTTGACATAGATGATATGACCCTGAAATCATGGACTTTTTCTAGGAAAACAGGTTCACACAGATTACCACATTCTGTAACAAAAATGTCAAGATATTGACTGTGTAAAATAATTATTTAGCCTCGTTTAATTGAACTCTAGCATGTCAAGATTAGACATTCCTCACACTATGGTTTGTATCATTAAACTGGTCCACGGAAACAAGCAAGTAATCTGAAGATCATGAATTATCAGAGAATATGAGTAATGGGTTTCCACATATTTAGAAATCTGTGTATTGTAATAAAATTAGCAAAATATCAGCAAAAGCACTCTGTGGTTATAGCTGGTGAGCAAACAGACAGCAGATATTTGCTATTAAGTACACATCTAGTTGCGGCAATGATCACGCTGCTGCATGCGATACCATCAATGACAGCTTGATGTCACTGTTGATGCTGTAAATGGGTTTGAGTTAGAAGCAGTAAATACTCCCAGTGAAATGCCAAAGAGGGGAGCCTCAGTGGTTTTTATAACCCTTTCCAGCTGTGGAGGAACAGGGGAGTCAGCTTGCATGGAGGTGGGAATCGGTGAAACTGGATCAAATAGTGTCAGAGACACTGACAGGGTTCAGCCATGGGACAACTGGAGAGCCCTGAGGTAATCAGGGAAAAGCAATTTAGAAGTTGGGACATGGGGTCCATTTCCTTTCCATACAGCTCTGCTTAAGTGGGGTTATTTTTCATTATTTCATCTTTAGTCTAAGCCACAACTCCAAACTCCTAAAAATCTTTCCTATTCCTCTCATCACCTCCACCAAAACTCAGCTGGCTTTCTGAAATGAAGACAAGCAAGACAGTATCTCTCCTTGATAACTAATGCACATCTTCAGTCTCAACACCATGAGAATCTTCAAACTTCATCTTCGCTTTCGTTTTTAGTTTCTTTTCCCATTCTTTCTACTTCCCTTCTCATCCCTCACTGTCCTTTACTTCATTTCAGAAAGGATTTGAGTATTTCCATATTTTAGCATCTGTACTATTTTGTTTTCTTCTCCCTTTGACTTTAAAACTTGTGAGATGTTTCCATGGGCATCAAGAGGTAAAATGCATTCCAGTGGAATAGTATCAAAATCCCCTCAAAAGTGAAAAATAGTTTTTCTCTGTACCTCTTAACCCATCTACTTCCAAACCATCTAACCACACAGACAAAACACAGGAAGTTAGACAGAAGATGCAACCTGCCTGAAACCCAACCCTGCTACGTCAGCTCGGCTGCACAAGGAAAGCTGATTTGTGCACCACCCAGAGAAGATCCCACACTGTTTTCTACCACACATTCACCGGACTTTAATCACAAGCACCTCTCTTGATTGTAAGGAGATAGGACAAGAGTATAGGAGTATGATGTAGATTATTAGCAGGAAATATGTAAATATCTAGTGGAACCAGTCTGTAGGAATCAAAAAAAGAAAAATTAATTCAATTTTACCTGAAGTAACCTCTTAATGCAATCAAGGTGGCTGTTCTTTGCAGCAAGATGTAAAGCGCTGTGCCCTAAATAAATAAAAGTAAAGCAAAGTGAGTGTTCAATCACGCCAAAGCACAGGAATAAACTCTTCCATGACAAAGGCAAAATTTTGAATTATCCTTCTTGTTGCCACCATGACACATGAAAAGTAAGGGTAGAGAAAATAAAATAAAAACTTACATCACACAGAATGTGTTTACAACAGAGTGTTGTTCAGGCAGGTAAGAGAATAATCTTAATGCCTTGCTTCATATAAAAGAACGACACAAACCTTGTGTCAGACTGTACCTTGGCAGAAGTAAGTCTATGACTGTGCAGTTATGTTTTGCTTCTTAAAAAAACAATCTTCTTATATTACTCAGCCTCCCTGCAGAGAGATGCCTGTCAAGTGTCTTCACCATTTCCTCTATTTGGCAACGAAAAAGGAGCCCAGCAGCAAGAGCAAGGCCATCCAAATTCACCAGGTATTGTAACAATGAATTTGTCTCATCCATGGAGTGCACTTAGTAGAGGATTCGGAACACAAGCCTGCTTCAGTTTGTGTCTTATATAAGATTCCCTTTTCTGTTGATTAGTTTACTGTCTGTGAGCTCATATTTAGCTATGCAATACAGTGGTTTACTGACCACAGATTTATGATTAAAGTCTACAGTCTCTCCTCTAGTTTCATCTTACAGGGCATCTGAAAAATTAAGGAGGCCAAGACAGCAAAAGAATAAATTATCCATTGTAACTAAGAAAAGAAGGAGCCAAGATTTAGTACTCAATACAGACGAGCCACTTGTGACAGTACGAGCTCACTGTAAATAATGTGACTATCACGGACAAGGCTTTCCCTAATGAATACTAGGCCAACACGCTCAGGTGAGAGCAGGCAACCTTTTATTATCCAAACAACTAATAAACCCTGAGGCAAGATGAAATATGAACTCTGAACAGTCTGTACCAGGTAAATATAGTCTCTGATGTATAATCTGAATATGTCTTCCGGTAACACAGATACTTTCTTACAGAGGTAAATCATTTCCGTGTATGACAGAAATTCCCTCAGAATGCAATTGGTGACCAAAACAGAATCTGTGAGCCCAATACCTACAGATCATTTAATGGAGAGAATGTTGACAGTTCATTCAGGTGACTTGGCTAGCCAGAGAAGATGGTGGGCACAGATTCCACACATATACCAACTAAAAATCTATTAAGAAGAAATCTATTAAGAAGACCTTGCTGGTTTTAAATTCAGCCCCCATCATTCAACTACTGGAGTAGTAATGAAGGCATAGGATTTTTGAGGGCTGAAATAGCATACTTAATAGCTCTCAGCTTTGTTTTGGCTTGTATCAGCTCTTTTCACTATGTCCTAATCCTAAGGAAATGTCTTACCCCTGTACAGTTAATGGGGTTAATAGCTTGGATACACATAAAAGCAACACCGAAGATCTTGATTTAACCTAAAAAATCCTCAAATGAAGTTAATAAAGAGTTGGGAGAGGATGTTTTTTTAATTTAAAAATAAATAAAATTAAAATCAAGCAACTGTTTTGCATCTAGAGTCCACTATAAAAGCTGACATTTATAATATTAGTGCAAATTTTTTAAGGGCTTTAAAACCTGAATTCCATGTGCAGAAAAGCAGGTATGCCTAAGCCTGCAAGTGTTATGACTGCTTTTCCTACATGGTGTGTGGGGAAAAGCAGTACTGTCCAATCTGTAGTTGCACTCTGCACACCAAGAACTGTATAGACAAACTGAGTGTATTACACTACATGTTCACAGAGGCATACCTGCACCATCTTGGGCTGTCACATCTGCACCATGGGTCACCATGATCCTGAGGCACTCTGCATGCCCTTTTGTGGCTGCCAGGTGAAAACTGCAAGAGAGCATTTACATGTCACTTTTCTTTTATTAAGACCTCCTTCCTCTTTCATTCACAAACCAACTACTGGCAAGTTCTCCCCTCCCTGTCCCTGAGATCTTCTCCACTGCCCCCCCAAGAAGAGAATAGTTCTGAAAGTAAGCACATTAGAAAGGGTTTGTAGTCACACTTTTACACAGGCTGCTGTCTCATTAACCCATGCCATATACCTTATGTGCATCCAGTCTCACCCAATTTCCAAACTAATGTCACTAGTGATTTGATATATCCTCACAGAATGCCTGGAATTTTGGGGAATTAATGAAGAAAACATTTACAATGACTGACTTTGCTCTAGCTGTTCTAGCCAATCCTGAATTCTCCTTTCAGCGGAAAAAAATTCAGTTCCTCTAAAAGGTGATTCACCTCCTAAATTAAACGAAATCAAGTTGTGCTTCTGCACTGTCCTTTACAGAGCTCATCTTTCTTCCATGTAGAAGGGGAAAAAAAACCCTTGGTGCTTGTGAATATCACCTGAAGAAATCAAATCTACTGGGTATTAGTGAGACTTTTTTTCAATTTCTGGTTTTGCTTTTCACCTCAAGAACCTGCTTGTTTGTACTCTGGGATATTGCAGAGGTTACCAACCTCTCCATGGTTACCAACCACTCCACGGCAGAATGCACTTAACAGCATCAATTACCAAACATATAATTACAGGACAAACCAAGAAGTTAAACTGAATTCAAGACTTTTTACAGCTGAAAGTTCACGTTTGACATCCAGGGCACCTCAAGATTCACAGAAATAGTCCTACACATGTGTTGCTCACTTAATTTTGCTGGGAAGCAAAAAAGAAGGAAAAGCTTCTGAAAACAGAGTTTATTATCTGGATGCATATTGTGCCAACATTGGTGAGTCTCAAGACATGGGCATAGTACGGGCAGATATTCTGCTTCCTCAGGTGTCCTACCAATACCAGCCTGATACACAGAGCTGTTTTCCAATGGGAGTAAGAATCAAATTCAAGACAAAACACTTCCAGTTACTATTAAATTGTATATGGACAGTTGGGACTTCCATCAACATGCCCCAAACTGAAAAAGCCAGTATTCCTAGGACGATCTTTTAATGGAGACGTTCATTTTTAACATAATGCACACCTGCATTAAAGGGCTGTTCCCCTGGAATCTAAAGGAACAATCCCGTAGCCACACCAACGGTTGTATTTAAGAGTTTACATTTTGAGCAACTGCTTCCTTTAAACATTAAAACTAACACAGCAAGTTCAGCCTGTTAACCAGGGAAACTGGGAATAACAGGCAGGAATG